>NW_011889520.1:324572-325965 GCF_000151845.1 Pteropus vampyrus | reverse complement strand
TGGGAAGGAAATGCTCAATTTCACAGAGACAATAAAGGTGTAATTTTCTTCCTACCCAAAGTCATTAATCTGCCCAGGCTAATAACCCCTGAATTAGACACGCTGCCGCTGTTTTCTCTCGGGGGACCCGCCCCTCCCCAGACGCCCCCAGGGAGCCTCAGGCCAGTGGCTTTTAGAGCTTCGCTTTACTCACCGGACGCCCCCGGCTAAACCCCGACTGCTACACTCGCTGCCCTTCTGACCTGTCCCCGTCCAGGTTCCAGGCTCCTGTGAGAGTCAAATACGAACTCACTCCGAGACTGGCCAGTGAACGCGGCTCGATGCCTGCTCGCCCTGCATCGCCCACCCACTGGATCCCGCGTCCCCGCCTCGCTGCACGAGGTTCTTCCCAGCCACCTTCTCTCAGGAGAGCGCCCCAGCCAACCAGGCGCAGGCGCGATCTGGGTCGCGAACTCTCCGCCTGTACAGATTCACAGGCGCGAGGCCAGGCGGGAGTTCGGCTGGCGGCTAGCCGGGCCTAACGGAGCAACCCATACTCCATGTTCGATTGGTCCGGTCTGAACGGGAGACGGGCAGGCGCGGGCTCCAGGCGCTCCCGGCATCCCTCGGGCGGCGGTAGTGGCGGCGGCGAGGTTAGGCGAGACGAGGCGAAGGAGGACCGTGTGCGGCGGCCCGTGGTGGGTAGGGGTGTGAGGGCGGCCAGGTACTCAGGGAGAGCCGGGCCGGTGGGGCCGCCGCCGCCACCATGCAGGAAATCATCGCCAGCGTGGACCACATCAAGTTCGACTTGGAGATCGCGGTGGAGCAGCAGCTCGGGGCGCAGCCGCTGCCCTTTCCGGGCATGGACAGTGAGCGTGGGACGGGGGACGGCGGGTGAGGGGCGTGACCTACTCAGACCTAGGATCCCTCCCCGTGGGACCTAGGACCCTTCCCCCTCGGTCTTGGGACTTGTACTCGAGAACACCCTTCCTCGGATCTTTGACTTCCTGGGGTTAGTTTAAGGTAGTCTTCAGGAGGGCAAGACCATGTTCGGCTGTTCCCATAATTCTTGAAGGTGTATGTCCGGGATTGGAAAACCTTCCTCCGCCCCCACACACTTTCCACCTATAGAAAAGTACTATATATCCGACTTACCCACCTCCAGCTCCCTACCATGAGCTGCTTCTTGCTTTCATCAAAACTGGACCGTTGGAGGAGTCTGACTGAGGGAAGAACCACCTCTCCCTCTCTGTAAGAGATCCCAATTAGACTCACTCCTGGGAGCGTATCTTTCTTTATCTCGACCTCAGCTCTGGGTCATTTATCACATCCAGGCATCTGCCTGAGTTCCCTTCACTGTTCCCTGTCCCATGGTGGCTCCTGGCTTCCTCGCCCGCAACTTAGAAAATCTAGC
>NW_011889520.1:235054-323572 GCF_000151845.1 Pteropus vampyrus | reverse complement strand
GTTTTTTTTTTTTTTTTTATGTGAGACTTTTCAGACTTTTTAAAATGCAACTGAGTGACACCCCCAGAACTCCCAGTTCCACAGCCTTAAGTCTGGTCCTAGCAAAATCTGCCTGTTCCTAGAAGCCAAGGAATCCCTTGCATGTGAGCAAGGAGAGGCCTGAATGTGGCCTTCAGAGGTGCTGTCTTTGGGTTTTCAGCAATTCTAAAATGCTTGCCCGTAGTGAAAACTTTTTATGAAACCAGAGGTTTATTCTAATAGCCACTGCAGGTGACTTCCTAGGCTCATTGGAACAGCTTTCTGCCCACTGACTTCCATTGTACTCACTCATCCCATATTCTCTTGCTTCTCTCACATGAACCAGCTGCATCTGGGGAAGCAAAAGACTATTCCTTTAATAATTATGTATTGTTGTTGCTTATTAAGAGCAGTCCTGCTTCTGTGTTATCAGCTATGCTCTTCCCTTCTGAATAGTATCTCTTTCTGGATCCTGTCCTGTCTCAGAGTCCCCATTCTCTTGTGTTTCCTGTGAGATCATTCCCTCCCTCTGCCTCATGTTAAAGTGCCCAGGAATTAGCCCTCTGGAAGGTCTCAGCATGGGGTAATTAATTTCTGTAATCTTGTGCTCCATCCTTCTTCCCCTACACATTTCTAACTCCTCGAAAACATCTTTATTATGAGGCTCTCAGAAAGCCCTGAGTAATGACTAGACTCACCATATATGTCTCATTATGCAGGGAATGACTGAAATAAGCAGTCTTTTTCGTGCTTGGTCAGGCTTTCCAATTGTGTTCAAGTCTGTTTCCTATACCATGAACACCTCATGCATTAAAGGCTAGAAGCGTTCCCTCCCCATCTTCAGATGCCACCAGTAGCAGTCGTGCCTTGCTTTGTTTGATGCCTCTTCTTTTCTCTCTTTTCTACAGAGTCAGGGGCTGCTGTCTGTGAATTCTTTTTGAAAGCTGCCTGTGGCAAAGGTAAGAGACCCTGGCTCCCTGATGTTCTTCCTGAGGTACTTTGCACTACCCTGTCCCCTACCAGACTTGTAAGCTATCAGGTCTCTGGCTTACATTGCTTTCTGCAGACTAACAATCCCTAGATGAGGCTGGTTTGGATAGCTAGGAACATGATGGGATATTCTGCCTGAAACTGAAAACACAGGACAGAATCTGGCTCTGAATCAGCCTTCTCACCTCACTTTCCCTGTGGCCACAAGCTACCCTATGACATGAACAGAGGCCCTTAGCACTGAGATGTTTGGGAAATTTCTCAAGGTCACAGAGTTAAGTGGTTGAGCCTAGTGTCAACCCAGGCTTTTCTGATTCTACAATCTACACAGGATCACTGTCTTCTGTATCCTCTCATCAAAAATCCCCATGATAGTCTGTTCATACTAACCAGGCCACGACAGAGGCTGCATGAGCCAGACTATCCACTAACTCATGAGGAGTATCGCTGGGTATGATTTTATATGCCATATACAAGTGAGCATTCTTCTCCTGTAGGCAAATTTATTTGGAAACTAAATTTTAATCACAAGCTTGAATAAGGAGCACAGAATTAGAGCAAGGTTGGCTTTAATGGCTAATTTGGGCAAATTTTGGTTCATTGACTACTGAAGCAATAGGCCTGCCAGGTAGATCAACCAGACTGACCTCTGGCTATCTAGTTGGAACATCATTGTTCCTGGGGTTGTTCACATGTCCTTGCTTGTTAATTCTGCCTTTATGACCTGCCACCATCTGTTAGTAAGCTGTTCTTAACATGGGCTCAATGACTGTCTCTTTGTTAACTAGTACAGTAGCCACTAGCTACATGCAGCTATTAAAATTTAAATTAATTAAAATTAAGTAAAAATGCAGTTCCTCAATCAAACTAGTCATATTTCAAGTGTTAAATAGCCACATGTGGCTAGTGGCTGCCATATTAGACAGCATAAATGTAGAACATTCCTACCATTGCAAAAAATTCTCTTGGACTGGGCTGGTCTAGATCTTTCACAGTCACAACCTCATTCTGGTCAGGCCTTCCCAGTAGACCCACCAGGCCACTCTTTAGAAATATAACCTTTCCATGGTGTGTCTCTGTCCCATCTGGGTGGATGATCCCTCAGGTCCTGCTGTAGAAGATAGACCTCCCCCAGTTTGCATACAGTACTTGTGTTCAATCCTATAGTTGATCTTTCTTAGTTTTAGTTCTAAGTGGGCACTTTTAACTAAAGATGGAGTCTGCCTGGAGTCTAGGCTTTTGCTGGTGGTCCTCTTTACCTTCTATCTTTTAGGGCTGTGTTTCCTAAACCCCAGTCTTTCTTTAACTACTCCTTCAGTTTTTGCCACATCAGTGTACCACTGGAACTATTCTTTAATTAAATTAATGAGCTCATGACAACATGGATAGACTTAAAGAATATTATGCTAAGTGAAATAAGTCAGAGAAAGACAAATACCATACATGTGGAATCTAAAACACAAAATAAATGAACAAACAAAACAGAAACAGATTCATAGATACAGAGAACAAAGAGTTGGTTGCCAGATAGGAAGGGTTTGGGGGGCTGGGTGAACAAGGTAAAGGGATTAAGAAATACAAATTTATAGTTACAAAATAGTCACAGGCTGTGAAATACAACATAGGGAAATGGTCAATAATTTTAATAACTATGTAGAATGCCAATTGAGTACTAGAATAATCGGGGGATCACTTCGTAAATTTTATAAATATCTAACTGCTATGCTGTACACCTGAAACTAATATAAAATAATATTGAATGTCAACTCTAATTGAAATATATTAAAAAATAATAAAAAATTATTTAAAAAAAAGAAACCTACACACCCACACACACATTGCCCTTAGGCTTGTTAAGCCCCTATCTTACTGTGAAGTCATGCTTTGATGTTTTAGTTAGATTTTATCAAAACACTTAAAATACATAACTATTTTTACTTAAAATGTGTCCTACCTAAAATCACATTGCCTTCTGCCCAGGGCAACCGTCACCTTCTAGGACATGCTTCAGGGAGGTGTGGAGTGAAGGTACCTTGGTTCCCATAGGCCCAGCGTCCCTGGGCTCAGGGCTGCATCTCTCCTCACACCCCCATGTCTTCCTTGGCAGGGGGCATGTGCCCATTTCGCCACATCAGCGGCGAGAAGACAGTGGTGTGCAAACACTGGCTGCGGGGGTTGTGCAAGAAGGGGGACCAGTGTGAGTTCCTGCACGAGTATGACATGACCAAGATGCCCGAGTGCTACTTCTATTCAAAATTCGGTAAGGTGGTTCAGATTGGTAAGGTGTGTGGCCAGGCCCCTGCCACCATCCACACCCCCACCCCCAGCATCAGTAGCCCTGGGGAGGCTCCACTGAGGACCGAGACCCAGAGGTGTTAAGCAAATGCTCAGGTACCCACAGTATCTGCCGCTCCCATCTTCCTAGATTCAGATGAGAACCTTAGGCATTTCCCTGAAACCTCAGCTGGCCCCTTAGTTATGAGAAGTATGATTATTCTCTAATAATCCCCATATCTTTGTAGTGCTTCAGTTTTATGAGCACTTTCAGGTACTTTGTGAAGTTGAGACTAAGGAGGGTCTCCCAGTGGGTAAGTGAACAGTGCATTTGGCTGGAGGCCTTGTTTCTGCTGGAGTCAACCTCCCTTAAGTCAGCTTTTTCTTTCAGTGTGGTGACTGATTGCCGCCCCCAGGCCCAAGTTAGTTCTTTCTCTGTGGGAGTATGATTCCAAATAGTAGTTTGTCCTAAATAAGAATAGGAGGTCTGGGGGGGGGGGCTGTCCTCTGGTGGCAAAGAGTTCTGCTCTTTATCTTGAAACTGAGATTGCCTTGATCCCTGCTTAGAGAACACATGGCCTTAGCTGTCTTGAGTGAACTGCATTGAGAAGTGGGGACTGGCTGAGGGTAATGGGGTTGGCACAGGGCTTGGCTGAGCTGCTGTGCTCCCTGATGGAACTAGAACCCGCTGGCTCTCTACTCTGGGCAAGGTTGCCCAGGAATAAGCCCTATTGGTTAGGCTAAGGGCAGGCTCTGGCCCCAGGCCCTGTGCAGGAGCCTGGTGAGAGTTTGGAAGCCTGACATATTCTTCAGTGGGCCGAGGAGTGCTGGACACTGCTGCACACTTTCAAAGCACTGTTGTCAGAGGAGATGTTAATTATTTTAGCAGCCCAACAGGATTAGCCTGCTGGCTTATTAATGATAGTTGTGGCTTTTTTTTTTTTTTTTTTTATAGAGGCAGCACAAGCTGAGAAGTCAGAGCTTAGACAGAAATAGGACTCAGGCTTCCCAGCTCCCCACTCACTCTCCACTGGCTCCCTTCTGCCCATGACGGCACTGGAACCAGCACTGGAAGGAAGCAGCAGCTTCTCCATGGGAGCTTTCTCCCATCTTCCCCAAAGATGGGAGTCAGCTCTCAAGGGCACCTCTGCAGGCTGGCTTGGGTTCCTGCCTTCCCCTGCAGAGCCTTTCCTGGTGCAGACACAGTCTGCAGCCCCTGTCACCTATGCTACCCCTTTTAGGCACTGTACCCCTTTTATTTTCATTTTATTATTTTAGGCGAGGCAACCCTTGGTTGACCTCACAGATTGCAAGGACCTTGTCAGCTTACAATCCCTTTTTTTTTTTATTTTTTACACCTACAGCACCTGGTCTTCCTAGGTGGTCTCCCAACCAAGTACTAACCAGGCCCAACCCTGCTTAGCTTCTGAGATCTGATGGGATTGGGCTTGTTCAGGGTAGCATGGCCACAGACACTGTGTGCCTTTTAGGCACCGAAGAGACAGTGATGAAGAGGACAGACCCAGTCCCAGCACCATGGTGCTTTTGCTTTAGTGGCCCAGGAAAAGAGGTGCCTGATTTGCCAGTGAGACAAAGAGAATTATTCATGATAAATGCTCTGAAGGAAATAAACAGTGATGGAACCACATGAGGAAATCACTTTTAGGCAGAATGATTGGGAAGGCCTCTCAGAAGAGATGAGACTTGAGCTGGGATCTGAAGGCTAAGCAGAGGCCAGTCCTGGAACACTTGGTGGGCCAGTGTGGTTGCAGGGGAGGAGGAGACTAGGGAGGGGTGGGCTAGACCATGTATGGACTTAGGGTCTGAGAAGGAGTTTGCATTTTCTCAGACTGGCCTTTCATGTGTAGTGCGAATTGGAAAGGGCAAGCATGGAGTTGGCCAAACCCTAGTTGGATGAAAGATGCTGCTGGCCAGCTGAGCCACTTGTTCCCTAGAGGAGCTGTCATAAAGGCTTTATTGTGTTCTAGCACAAGGACCCAGCCTTGAGTTCCCAAATCTTCCCTACTTTTATCCTAAAAGGTAGACTCCTCAGACCTTTCTCTTTTCCTAGCTAGCGGATGTGAAGAGCTGATTAGAGTAGAAATTTCCTGGCCTCAGCTAGTATGTTTACATATCTGAGCACATAATGGTGCCCAGAACACCCCCTTCAGGTGAGAGATGGAGCCATGAGGTATTTGATCAGTATATACCCTGTGCCCAGCTCTGTCAGTGTTATTGACCCTCACGACAGCATGGACACATACGAGGGAAGGACCTTCACAGCACATATACAGGTCAAGAAACTAAGGCTCTCATATAGTCTGCCATGAGTCTCAGGGTTTGCCAGGCCAGGACCGGACACCAGAACCACCTGGCCCTCTTTGCTACACAGCGGGCTCAGGCCTTGGGAGAAGCCAAGGTGGGTCTGGGTCTTGGGAGAAGCAGAGCTGTCCCAGGTGGACACATGTCTGGGTTTCCCTGCAGGGGAGTGCAGTAACAAGGAGTGTCCCTTCCTGCACATCGACCCCGAATCCAAGATCAAGGACTGCCCTTGGTACGACCGTGGTTTCTGCAAGCATGGTAGGTGTTGTAGTGGCCGGGCCCCCTGGCAAGAGCCCAGTCCTCCCTTACTCTGTCCACATTACCCTCTTCCTGTCCTGGCTATTCCAGCAAAATCTGATGTTAGGCATTTGGGGGCTAGCAAGCCTTTTTCATGCCCTCAGCTCACTTGAGCCTCCTAAGGCTCCTATGTGAGCTGCATTCTCACCTGCATTTTTGATAAAGAAGCTAGTATTTGAGAGGTTGTGTGTCCTACCCACTGTCCCCTATGAATAAGAGTCAAAGTCAGTATTTGAAGCCCTGCTCTTGCTCTTGGCACCCCAGATAGTGGTCATGGCAGGGTCTGACTGGCAGAGGGGCACAGGGGCAGCCCTGAAGAGGGGATGGTCTCGGTAACCTGACACTTGGCTCCACAGGTCCCCTGTGTAGGCATCGGCACACGCGGAGAGTCATCTGTGTGAATTACCTTGTGGGATTCTGCCCAGAGGGACCCTCGTGTAAATTCATGCAGTGAGTTGCCAGCCCCTATCCCCTCAACTCCCACACTCCTCCTGCCCCAGGCCCTGCTGTCCTCTACATCTTTTCTGGGTCCAGTTGAGCTTTGGTCACCGGTGATGTCAGCATAGTTCCTGGGATGAGGGGGTGAAGGGGCTGAGGGGAAAGGGACCCCTGCTTTTTCCTGAGCCCAGAGATGGCTCTGCCTAGACCTTTATTGGGTCACAGCCATCTGGGAATCTGATGAAAGCTGTGGGCCCTGTCCTCCAGAAAAACTCATGCACACATAGCCTTGCATATCATTTAGGGCCTTAAGGTTAAGAACTGCAGTTTCAGGGCCTCCTATGTGGAAGTACTAAACTTGGGGTTTCCCACGTACTAGTTCTTATAACTCAAGTGTTAAAGAGAATGTCCTGTTCTACCCATGAGAATACAGAAGCTCAGAGCTCAGCCACTGGCCAGAGTCCCACGGTGGTAGGTGGCGGTACCTACTCAAAGGCAGGTCTATGAGCCTCTGAAGCCAGGTTCTTGCTCAGCAGGGCTCAGCACTCCTCTCCTGGGCATCAGAGCACATCTGTCACTTTGGATGATCGAGGGGATAGAGTGGTACTGGGACCAGAGAGTAGTCTCCCTGTCTTGTACTGCCCATACACCTGCACTGCCTACACCTGTACAGGAGCATAGTGTCTTGCTGCCACACAGTGGGCAGGTGGCCAGTGCTGCTGACCTGGTCCCACTCCCTAGATGAGAGCCCAGGAGCACACAGATCGCCCAGGAGTTCCTGTTTGTGGGGCAGTCAGGCATGTCCCCTGAGGAGTCTGTGTTATCAGAAGAGGTCTGGCACTCGAGTTAGGCCCTGCAAGGAGGAGTGTGTGTTAGAAGTGGCTCCCATGCACAGAGCCGCTCATGGAGCAAGCTCGTGACTTCTAACAGTACCAGCACTTTATCTTCATTATTTCACGTGGGATGTATGATTTTCTGTATCTTTCATTTCTAACCTGAAAGCTGCTTGATGAGAGGATCAGGGAAGCAATATGAAAGAACTTAACTGTACACTGTGGCAAAACAGTTATTTTTATGGATTTTACAGTTCAGCTAACAGTGTTACCTTTTCAAGATTTATATATATTCTTAAGAAAAACCACTGAGCCATTAAAGCTTTGTTATTATAAATTCAGTCCTAATAGTGATTTAGTTTTTTATAGATTACTTTTAAAGTAGATGGTAAATTATTTAACATTATATTAAACTTTCCATCTCATGAATTGAAACTGAAGGAAATCATACAATTTCTGAGGAAATGTATTGATTTAAACTAATTCTGAAATTGTATTTTAAAGTATGACCTCATAGTCTTAATTTATCCATAGCAAACATTGTCTGTGTATGGTTGCCAATGTTTGGGTTGTAATTTAAATATTAAAATTTCTAAGTTAAAAAAATTTTTCTTTCATTTCTCTGAGCAGCACTCCCCTCCACTCCCGAAGTCTCAGCCAGGTGTAGGCAGAGCTGGGTCTGAGCCCAGGCATTCTGTTCCCCCACTGTCCTGTAGCCTGAGAGGCAGAGCTAAGAGCCAACACCTACCCACGTCCAGGTGGTTCATGCTGCTCTGTACTTGGGCAGAGACTGGCTGTGATTTTCCCCTGGGGCCAGAATTTGAGAACACTGCCTGGCCTAGCTCCTCTTTCATCTCTTCTCTTTCTCTTGTTCTCATCCCTTCTGGCTGCTGGACGACCAGCCCTCGATTTGAACTGCCGATGGGAACCACCGAGCAACCCCCACTGCCACAGCAGACACAGCCTCCAACAAAGGTACCGTGTCCCGGCCTCTCCTCGGCTTTGTGGCACTGCTGGCCCTGGCAGTGCCCTTGCAGCAGAGAACTCAGTGCTTGCATCAATGTGTGGTCTGCCATAGACCCAGCTAGAGACTTTGTGAGAGGGCTTAGGAGAAGGCAGGATAGGAGGGGAGTCAGTCACGCTGAGTAGCAGAAAATTCAGGAAGCAAAGCATCTTCCTTTAGAGTTGGAGCGTTGTCTGCTGGAGCCGAATGCCCACTTGGCTTCTCTTCTCTTGCCTGGAGAGTGCCTTGGCACCTCTGCAGTGCCTGCCTCAGGAGCCAGAGTGGAAGGCAGCATGGGTACCACACGTCTCCTGCTCTTGAGGCTTCTGGTTCAGACCCTTCCCCTTTTACAAACAGGGAAACTGACACTTGTAGAGGGAGTCTTCCCTGAGATACCACAGCTGGGACAGACAGGTCTGGGAGCAGAACCAAGGCTGGCTGGTTCCCTGGCCAGTGCCATGATCGCTCTGTGTGGATATTGCCGACTATAGGGAAGGCTAGGAACAGGGCTGAAGGACCATGGCTTCAGTTTTCTAGACAAGGAGTCCTTCAACCCAGCAGTTAGCTGATTCTCCTTCAAGGAGGAGAAGGAAGTGCCATAGACAAATGGGTTCAGCAGCACCCCCAAAAACCAAAAGTACCTGGATTTGGTTTCAGGAGTGGGAGATTGCAGTCCCAGAAGAAGGGCTGACCAGTGTACTACGCAGGGTCTCAACAAACTGAGTAAACCTGCCTACTGAACTTGAAACTTTACCTCTTATGTGGTTGGACTCTGAGCCCGTTGCCCAAGCCAAACCCAGCCCTCAGTATTAGAGGCTGAGCAGCCAGGAGATATGGCCACACTTGCTGCAGTGACCCCCACCCTCAGGAGGTTGTGGGGCAGATCAGATAGAATTCCTTGTCAGCAAAGCCAAGAATTCCTGGGTGTGGGTAGAGCCATGACAACCTGGGGGTTTCTAGCTCGGAGATCCTGCATTTATGGAGGCCAGAGCCAGGAACCACTTGGTTGGGAGGTGGCCTTGCTGTCCAGTTCCCATTCCAGGAGCCCCCGTCCTTCTGGAGTGGGGACTCCATGACTCCTTAGTGGAGGGCCCTCTCAGCCCCTAGACCGCAGGTCAGCGTGTCAGCCTCCAACTGTTTTTCTGTGACTGTTGCTCGCCGTGTAGGCTGCTAAACATCTGGCTGAACCAAGCGTTCATCCTGACCTGAAGCTAGAACCTCAGAAACAAAAGTAAGGCCTGCTCATGCCCTCGCCCCACTGCCCCAGAGACCTCTTTGTCTCTTTGGTGTTTTGTTTTCTACTTTTATTTTTCGTTTCTGTGTGTCTGCATGGTATTTTTCGGGCAGCAGCTCCTGCCATCATCACCAGATGTTTCTTTTCTGCCTGCTCTCCTGAGCCGGGCCACCACAGAAGCCCTTCTTCCTTCTGGTTATGCGGGAGCAGTCCCGCCCTCTTTTCCCGGCCCCATTAGTAGTCTGCGTGCACGTGTTTTCCACAGTAAAACCGTGTTGTGTAACTCTTTCCAGCAAAGTAACAATCCGCCATTACAAAGGTCGTCCTCCTTGATCCAGTTAACGAGTCAGAACTCTTCTCCCAATCAGCAGAGAGCCCCACAGGTCATCGGGGTCATGCAGAGTCAAAACAGCAGTGCAGGCAACCGGGGACCCCGGCCGTTGGAGCAGGTCACCTGTTACAAGGTGAGTCTTGGGGCTGGGGCATGAGGAGGGGTCTTCACAGTCAGTGGCCATTCCCCAGATAGTTAATTTTGAAAAAATGAAAAATCTTTGTTTTTGCTGATTATAAGAATAAAAGTGGGCCATTCTGGTGGGCTAGCGACTATCCTGCTTCTTCCACAACACACCAAGGCCAAGTGAATGATTAAACACACATCATTGACTGAATGGAGTGCACTTACAAGAAAGGGAGGGAAATCTTTCATAGACTAGGGACAAAGTGGGAGCACGAATCCAGGGACAAAAATGAGCTGTGAAGCCTCTGGTTGTTTTCATATCCTCCGTGGATGCACTCAAGGGAAAGCAACAAAGCTTTAGGCCCACACAGGAAGGAATCAGATTAAAATATCCTTCTCGCGCCACACACACACACACACACACACACACACACACACTCTCTCTCTCTCTCTCTCTCTCTCTCTCTCTCTCTCACACACACACACACACAAAATAGGACGCTTAGGGAAAGGTAAACTTTTTTGAAAATTTCACTAGGAAATTTGTGTGTAATTCTTGGCTCTAGATGGGAAGGAGGAGGGAAGTCCTTGAGAGTATAGGTACTGGCAGGCTTTTCTGTGAATTTGGGCCTGTATCCATGCCTTTGATGAGGGATAAAAAGCTATAGTTTTCTAATTTAAAACAGCCCCAGATAGGTGGGCTCCTGGCACCTGGCTCTTTGAGGAACTTGTTCTCAACCCAGATCACACAGAATTCCCACAACTAGAGTTCCAAAAATGAGTTCACGATTAAAAATCACAAAACAGAAGGAAACAGGCACCTCCAAGTGGGTTAGCAGAAACAATCTTACAAAGACTAGACTTAGACTTCAGACTGGGAATTGTTAGACAAAATACGGAGTTATTACAGGCTTTTTGTAACAACTTTTTGATTATATAGAAATGTTTAGGCTATAATGTGAGTGTTTGTCCCTTACTCCCACTTTTCCTAAAATAGCCACTTTATTCAGTGTTCTCTTCACAGCTTTTTGGTTTCGGTACCCCTTTACACTCTAAAACCCCTAAGGACCTCACCTGGAGAACTGCTTTTCTAAACTTTTATTCATTTAAGCACAGGATGGTATGTTTTAATATAAATAGGACCCTAGTATGTTTAATGTTCTATACTTTTTTCCTTTGTATTATAGATCACTATTATCAGTATTTGTAAATCTAATTTCAGTGACTGCATGATATAACCACAATTTACTTTACCAGTTCTCTGTTGGTAGACAATTTATAGTTTTTGCTGCTAAAAACAGTACTAAATCTGACATTTGTGAGCTCTTATCTTATGATGTCATTAGCATCCATGCTTACAAGTAGAAGGTCTGAGTCAAAAGGCATATAAAGTGTTCATAGAAAAGCGGGGCCACTGAGCACTCCCACAGCCATCAGTCACTGAGCACCTGCTCTGTGCCAGCTCTGCTGAGGAAATAAAGGCTGCTGCTGCTCTCTCCTGGGAGGGGAAGGCAGGTGCCCAAAGACTAAAGTTAAAAGTATACATGGATTCAGGAAAGACCTCATATTTCTGAGCCTGAGCCCCAACAGGTGAGGGGAGGACAGAGGTAGGTGTGTAGGTGAGGCAAATGGGGGTACCTACACTATGTAGAGCAGACAGCTTCTGACCTCTTAGTTCTCAAGTGCAGTGAGGAAACTTAGGTGTCCTGAGGGAGCATACCTGTCATGTTGTTCCCTGCACGACTCTTCAGTAAGGCTTCTGTGAATCAAGCTCTTCTAAGTCCTGGAACCTTAGAATGATGGGGTGGGGACCTGCCATCCTTTTCCCAGGGGCTTCACAGTTATTAAAGGTGGCTTGTGGGAATTCTGGATTCCCCAGGAGCAGCTGTGGAGGCTGAGGGACATGCCAAGTACCATGAACGGACCCACATAGTCCCTCCCTCTGGTCTTCACATCAGCCAGAGGACTAACTGGCAGCTATACGGGCCACTCCTCCACACAAAGGTCATACTTACGGATCAGACAAGGGGACAGATGGGTTGGGAATAGAGTAGCCAAGAGTTCTGGGCAGTGACTCAGTAGAGCCCGTGTTCCGGGCTGAGGAAACAGGGACTGGGAGGGCACTGGATCGGTTAGTGCAGAGTGGGTGCTCCTATACACTTTGGACTCATTCAATGCTTGAGGCTGCTATTCACTTTCTTCTTGAATTCTGCTTGAGGAGCAACAAGAAAGAATGAAGGAAAGCTAAGTCAGGGACTGGATAATTTGAGTTTAGACAAATCAGGGCTGGTGCTACATATTTGAGGTGACTTTACCAGGTCTGTTCACCCAAGTCTAACCATTGTCCCATCTCTCTGATCCTGTGATCAAAACCTGTCCCCAGGGGTAGCTTAGGCAGGTGTGCAAGAGGCCAGGAGGGAGAACTCTGGGTGCAACCTACCCTGTGTCCACAGCAATGAATTCCCCACGTTGGGGGAGGAGCCTGGTGGCTTCTCTTGTTCCCTCCCAGCTCCAAGGAGTTCCAAAATGGTGCCTCAGAGGTAAGTGACCAGCCAGCCATGCAGAGGGGCTTGTTACCAACAGGTGGGGGAGCTCCGGTGCCCTGGGCTTCTCTCTATCCTGCCACCCACAGTGAGCCCTTCTGTGGGCAGGCCTTGAGTGCCCAGCCAGGCCAAAAGCTCCCTACTGTGTGATCTCAGATCATCCTGGCCATAGGAATCTTCCATTTACCAAGTTGTTGGCTGCAGTTTCTGTGGCACCACACCTTCTGGATCTCCTTTTCCCTCCTATTTGAATGAAAATCTGTACCACTTGAAAATTTCAGAGTCCCTGTTCCCAACCTTTGCTGGGTGTTGCCGTAGTTGAAAACTGCATTTGAAAATGGTGTTTTTTGTTTTTGTTTTTTTGTCTCCTCCCCTTCCTGCTGTTTGCAGTGTGGTGAAAAAGGACACTATGCCAACAGATGCACCAAAGGGCACTTGGCCTTTCTCAGTGGACAGTGACAGCAGCTGGAGCCAGCTCAGAGCAGCCCAAGGGGCCTTGCTGGGGACCACTCCCAGCCATCCTTGGGAGCGTGCATTTAACTGTTTAATGTCAGTGTTGGTGCAACTCTGGCTGGAGCTGACAGGCACATTGGAGTTTATCATTCTGAGGGGCTACGTCTGTCATTCCCTATCATTTTGCTGTAATCTTTTTTTTAAAGGGGACATGTGTTCCAGTTCTGTCCAAGTCAGCATCATGTTTGTCTAGGCATCAATACCTCCTGTCCAGGACTCCCTGAACACCACCCTTTGGGGAGGAGAGGAAGTTGTGGGGAAGGGCTTGTGCTAAACAGTTCTATGTGAGACAGCCCTTCCCCTCAGGGCCTCATTAAACACCAGTTCTTGGTGACCCCATGGACTGGTAGATCATTAAAACTTCAGCTAGGCCATGCCTGCTTCCTCCATGTCCTGCTGAATTCAGAAGCTGTGCCTATCAATGTGATTTGAATGAGGTAGTCCTTCAGGGCAAACAAGTGAGCTTGTTGCTTAGCTTGGTCCTTCCTGCTCCAACGTGGCAGCAATTGAGAGGAGGGGTGTTGGGCTCTCAAGTGTGAGGGTCTTTTAACTCTGGGCTTATTTTCTTGGAGAACTTGCTTGACAATATTTAAGGTATACCTTAAGCTGGAGCCGCAGACTACCCTTCAAATAGATGATGCAGTCCATCTGTGCACCTACCTCTGCTCCATCAAGTGTCTATACTGTCACTCAGACCCTTGGCCTATGGAGACCACCCTGCCCTGAGCCTGGAAATGTGAAACCATCACCTGGAACCTGCTGGGCAAGTGGGCCTATCCAAGTTCAATTACAAGAACAATTTTTATGAAGTTGATTAAAGCTTGTTTTTTAAGCTGTGTCTCATTACTTCAGGGACTCCATGCGAAGGAAAGGATCTTGCTACTGGCTGCAGTAGCTGCCTGGCACAAAACTGATATTGGTGCCCACTTATCCCCTTTCAACAATTGTGAATCTCTAGAAGTGAAGTGATGCTGTCAGTGAAAGAAAGGCCTTTTATATATCAGCAGCTGGAACCGTCTGGAAGCTTGGTCTTTGGAATAGCTACCTGGCAGGTCTCCTTGGCATCCCAAATGTTGGGTGATACTTATTTATTCAAATTCAGGTCTTCTAGGAGATAATTAGCCACAGCATCTCACCCCCTTATACTCCATGCAGTATATAGGCTCACCATCCATCCCTTAACAAGAAACCAGTTCTGGCCTTCATGTCACTTTACTGAAGACCTTTCATGAAAGGTAAGGAAAAGTGCTGGTTACAGGGGCAGTTGTGCATTAGCTATCAGTGCCTGTGCTTTCCCCTCTCCTTGTTCATGCCTCTGAGCTTCCTGGTGGCACATACCCCCTGGGAATGCAGAAAGATGGGGGAGGGGAGGCATTTATAGGAACATGGGGCTTCTGCTTAATACTGTAAAAGTATCAGCTGACAAAAGGCCAAGAGTAAGGAAATACCTGACAGGGTAGTGCTAGGTGACACCTACCACCCTAGTGAGCTGTGACAAGATTCCAACGTGGTGGTGGTGTAGGGAGCCCATCATGGCTTCGTGGCTCAAAGCCCTGGACTGTCTGTCTGTGACTGTCTCCCTTTGGGAGTGGTAGAGTAATCTCATCCCACCCCTCCTCTCAGAGCTCCTGGAAGTACAGAAAAATGGCTAAATCAGTAAAGCAGCCCAGGACCAGTCATCTTTTATTAGGTGTTAATTAGAGTATGAAAGGATTCAGAAGTGCTGGGCAAAGGTGGTCAGGAATGCAGAGTGAGCCCTTCACACTGGGCCCTCTTCAGTGGTACTTGCGTCGCCGCTCATGTTCTGAAGTTGGAAAAGCAAAAAGGTACAGTTCTTAAAAGGTACAGTGAAAGCACAAGATGACAGAGCAGCAGGCTAAAATCACATAAAGCCATCCTGAGAATTCCTTTCAGGAAATGACTCAAAACCTGCCTGCCAACATTTCGGGAATCGGCAAACCTAGGGTAGTGAAGGTATCTCAGGTGTTCATCTGCTACTTGGCCAGCCTCTTCCTTCCCAGAAGGAGCACCCACCAGACAGCCCCCAAGAACTCATTCATCCTTTAGTCCTTCAAAGCCAGTCACCCCCGATGTCACAGACTGGCAGGGGGCTGGATGCTGTCAGAAACAGCCCATGAAACCCAGTCAGTGGCTGCCAGTGACACTTCCCACCATCTCCCACCAGACAGCTCTTGGGTCTCAGAACCAAGAACAGCTACGCTTTTCCAGAGTACTGCACACACAACGGATTGTACTATTCAACCTACTTCTCTCTGCATTGGCTGCTAGGAAGATGAAGCCAAAATTTTCATCAACCTTGCACAGAGCCTGCAGTATATTACAGTATGCTTCCTAAGTATCACCTTTACCCCAGCTTCATCTTATTTTTCCTGTCTTTATTATCTCTGCTACAATTTTCTCAATGTCTACATACTATATTCTGACAAGTTCCTCCAGTTCTTCAGCTGTCAGTAGACTGATGGACTTCTAAATCAGAGTGAACCACTGCCACCCTCATGAGAAACCCCACTGAAGGCAAGACAATCCAAGAGACACTCACTGAGTTCCTTGTAAGAACGGCAGTAGTTGAAAAGCACATAAGCTGCCAGCACCATAGAAACCCCAGCGATGCTCCCTTTCTTCACATTGACATACTTGTTGTAATACCGGTAATAACCTGCGAACAGGAGAGGAGGTCACTGCCCTGTTTTGCTGTGAATGCTTTACACAGTGCCAAATAGAGTCTGGCTGAAATTCAGGGACCTAGTCCTACTCTGGCTCTCTAAGCCACTCACCCTACATTTGCCAGTTGATAAAGGGAAAACTACAAATGCCCCACAGAGTCTTGAGCCTCCCGTGAGCCCAGGACAAGCTCCAGCTTGATTCTGCCCCTACCCTTTGGCCTTGAGCTCAGACTTGGCTCAGCACATTACCTCACTGTCACCTCCGGCCCTGGGGATCCCCTTACTCTAATTCTGATCAAAAATCCAACCCCAATAAGGGCCACTTGGTTGTGGCCAGTTGGTTCAGCCTGGCCCTTGGAGGAGGAAGGCTTCATGCATCTATCTCTTTACTAGGTGCCCCCACCAGTGAAGGAACAAACAGTATTTGCTCTCTTGGTGCTCAGGGCCAGTAGATTGAAATGAACACAGAAGGCCATAGTTTATAATAGAGATGCCATAAAGGAGCACTACATCGAGCTGTGAGCATGAACAGGCCATATTCACCTCCACTGAGGAGTCAGGGAATATTATAATTAAGTGTGGAGAAAAGGCAGAGTATTCTAATCTGAGGACAAAGCTGAAGAAAAGCTTTGCAGGAGAAAACAGGCACAGAAAAGGCAAACACAGGGTGACTAGAATTAGAAAAATGATGGGAGCCCCTGAGGAGGCTGGAGACCTCGCAGACCATGAAATGATCTGGGTCTTTATTCCTAGAATGATGACATGGGTGCCACAGGACTGATCTGACTAGCCGTACACTTTAAAATGCACAGACCTGAAAGACCATTTCAAATGTTCATCGTGGAAGTTTTGCCTGGCAGGGAGATGAGCATTATATTATATAGACTGATGTCCACTATGCTTCAAACTCATTTTCCTCCTAAAGAAGTCTTATGTTGTAAAAATGCTCATAGACATTTCTTTAAGATGAAGGCAGTGGTACTGATTCCAAGCAATAGAAAACATTTCCTTGGCTGATATATCTCAGAGCCAGCCTTTGACAAGAACAATCAAACAAGGAAATCCAAGGGCTAACAATCTCACCCTGTCCTCTATATAACTTACTGGTCTGAGACAAGGCCTTTACTACCCAAATTCATTCAGGGCAAAAACTAACCTAAAGACTCAGAGACTTGCTATTGTTTACACAAGTCTATAAGGCTCTGACCTCTTTGAAACGCTCCAGCAATGCCTTTAGGGGTAAAATCCCGCATCAGTATCCAGCTTGACAGCTCCCCTAATTTGACATCCATGAGTTTCTTCTCCCTCAATGGTACTGAAAAGGAAAAGCAAAAATTCACACACTGAAAAATATCCCAAAAATACAAATAGCATCCTTTTATGTTCCTTATTTCAACCATTCAATAAAGGGACATTTGGTAACAACACTACATAGAGGCTGCACATAAGTAGTAATATGAATAAATATCCCACACCAAAATCACTATTTTAAGCCAGAATCTATATAATTGCAGAATTGCTACAGTGAAGGTGTATTAATAAACAGGATTTTGAATAACATTGCTTCATAGGGTATAACTATGTAAAAAACCTACATGAGGAAGAATGTAATAGAGGACAGAACAGAAAGAGTACTGCAAAACTACTATTTATATATATTAGCTCATTTAATCTTCAAAGCACGTAGTTGATACCTTTACTTTTTATAAGGTGGGAGGGCTGACTCACAGAAGTTGGACAACTTGGCCAAGGTCACAGAGCATGCAAGCAGTGAAGTCAGGACCCAACCTCAGGTCTGGTCCTCATATTCCTAAAGCTAATCTGATTTCTACTTCAAGCATCCTATCTGGCACTACAGATGTCAAATACAGTAAACAACTCCGAATGACCCAATGCATCCCAGATGATATTTTAGAGTTGGAAAAGGACAGGAAGGACTCCTGGTTGAGGCCATACTGTACTCATCTGTGGGCTTAAGAGTAAAACAGGAAGGAGACCAGGGAAGGCCTGGAAGGAGGCAAACCCGTAAGTGTCCAGATACTCATAAGGAGGGAACAGACTCCCTTCCCCTGTGCTCTGCGCAAAGGTCGACTTTAAAAAGCTGCTTAGCAGGTGTCCTCTTCAGAGTAAGGAGTTAAAGACTACTATCCCTTCTTAAAGATGACCAACCACAGGAGGAGCCAAACTAAATAAGGTTTCTTCTCCATTTTGGGAATCCAAGGAAAGACTAAGGCTTGCTTCTTAAGGACCAGCCTCAAGAGTCCACTGAGGGGAATCCCACAGGTTTCCTGAAATCTCTCAACCCTTAACAAGGGCAAGAGCTGTCAGGCTATAAAGAGAACTACAAAGCTTCACAGCAGCTTCTAATCTGCTACAGGTCATCTGGAGAACCAGACGCTTGGCCTTCGTGGACCAGATTGAGTGCTTGTCAAAAGGCCATAAGTGACAGATGGAGGCATAAGCCTGACTTGCATACATGGCTTTAGGGTTACAGTATAGGCTGCCTGTCCCAAACAAACTGCCCCAACCTTCCATATAGATTCTTCCAACAAATATGGAGCACCTATGATATGCTATGCAGCGCACCAAGCACTGTGGACATAGCACTGACTGCAGATGAGAGCCTTGCTCTCAGGAGCCAACATTCTATCAGGAAAGACAACATTCTATCAGGAAAGACAACCATCTCATATCCATTCATCTATGCAGGCTCACCACACTTCGGCCAAACCCCTTTCTGTTTCTCTTACGTCACCTGAGGGCCTTTGCAGTGCCCATGCTTCTCAGAAGGCTATCTCAAAGGACATGTCTTCTCCTAAAAGGCCTCCTTCCCTCCCTGCTTTATCTTAAGTGCTAGCACTTCTTTTCTATATAATTTCTGAACTCATTTTCTCATCTGTAAAATGGTTTAGTCCAAGTACTGAATGGGAATCCACAGAAAAACTTTTGAGACAGTGCTCAGAACTGTAAATAGTTGTTATTGAAATTTCATTAAGGTCTACATGAAACATTTATAAAAAAAAAAAAAAGGTAGAAAAAAATGGCATATAAACTAAACTTTAGTACATTTTAACCACATAGGACTTTAGGGATTAATGTCACCTTTCAGTTCTTTTACAAACAGAAAACTGTAATTAGTTCGGTAATATTTTTGAAATGTGAGATAGTCTCCAATGAATTTTAGGACATGTTCCAAATCTCTGTTGGAAAGTTTAGTGTCAATGTACTCAACAGCAAACAATGTCATCCAAAAATGACCTACACCTTTCTCTGTAACCTTGCCTATGCTATTTTTAGAAAAGTTTAACAAGTATACACCTTACATCTCAGGTTTGTCTTCATTTGGATTGGTAGGCTTTTAGTCCAAGGATTACTATACCACACTTCTTTTTGAATAATAACATAGTCCATTCCTTTGCTGCTCTCAAAGCATCTTGCATGCAGTGAGGTATACAAACATGTCATTCTAAAACCAGCTCAGGCTTTGTAGTGGAGAGTGGATGATGAAGGTATAGATGGAACTAGAATGGCAGAATTTTGCTGTTGACAATAGGTAATGAGTACAAAGCACTCATTACATTATTCTGTTTCCTTTTTATTTGAAATTTTCCGTAATAAAAAGTTTAAAACTGCTTTTAAAAATAGAACTATGTTTGGGTAAATGTGCAAAAAACCCACAAACCCAGTATTTTAAATCAAATTATTTTTGACTGGTATAAGGCTGGTGACTCAAAAACAAAAAATCATGCCACTTCTGAGCCAGCTTCTGAAGCTATTTTTTTTTCACATTCACACAAACTATGAAAACACATTCTGCATTCTCATGACCACATTCAGGGGCTGGCATGGTGCCCTGGCACATCACAAGAGAAAAAAAGCCAACAATTTAAAATTTATTTTCTACATATTTAGATCTCTGTACTATGAAGACAAGATGGTTTCCTTAACCAAAACTAAGAAATTTACAAGCACAGAAAAAAATCACATTAGCCTTAAAGAAATCAAGTATAGCACCTTCACAAAACTCCAAGGGGTAATCAAATTCATTAAAGATACATCTACACTCATTCCAAGAATTTCCCTTTTAGTGGAAGACAAAGGCCTCAGTTCTTGGCAGCAATACCAGAACCCTCCAATACTCCTCTGCAGCACTGAACACCCCTCAACAGTCACCAGTACAGAATGATGATAATAGAATAGATTCTAGGGTCAAGTATTCTGGATTTTGTGCCTCTTTGTAGCTGTGTGCCTTTGGGCAAGTTACTGCCTTCTCTGTGCCTCAGTTTCCTCCTTTGTAAAATAAGAGTAAGAATTAAACCCACATTGGTACTTGGCTCTAAGTACTGTGTAAATGGGAATTATTATTATTACTTGTCTTTCTGCCTGACTATGAGCTATCTGAAGGTGGAAGTATCCATACACACAGTTCCTAGCCATGACAGACTTTCAGTTAAGACAATGGAAGGACCACAGGTATGGCTTAATTTTATGACTTCAAGAAGCATCTACTTATATGAAGAGGCATGGAAATGCCAAGTGTCTTCTGGGTGCTAAATCCAACCTAAGGGTTGGCAGAGAGTAAAGAGTTTAGGTTTTGCAGGTCACACATGGTCTCTTTAACAGTCTTTTTTTTTTTAAACAAATTTTTTAAAACATAAAAACGATCCTCAGTTCACAGGCCATACAAAAACAGGCCGCAGGAAATCCAGCTTATTGACAATAGTTTGCCAAGCCCTGATTTCATCTACTATTAATTCATATTGCCATCAATTCACTTGCTAATGAACTAGGGGTTTTATACTCTGGCAACAGACACCAACTAAAAGATCATCAGTACTTGAGACTTGGACTCCAATTCCTTCACCTAGGGTGATGCTGAATGGGCCAGATGTGACACAACCATGCCCAAAGGTCAGAGTGAAAGCTGAGATGACCAGCACTCACCCTTGGGCCACACAGCGTTCCAAATACCTTACATGTACTAAGTCATTAAATCCTTTGTCCATAGTGCTCTTCACAACCCTTTGCTTAAATAAGATGCCAAGTCTACTGTTTCCTTTTCACATGCTGTCTTGTTTAAACAACACAACCACCTGTTTTTCATGCCTGTTTTTTACAGATAGGAAAAATAGCATCATTCTCATCTTTTCTGATCCCCTCTTTATTGCTCCAAGCTGAGATTAAGAATACAGAAACTGGCGTAAGACACGCGTATGTCAATCAAAACTCTGTTTCTATCATGCAGAGTGTGATCTCCAGCAGGCCATACATCTCTGACCATTTTCCTCATCTTTAAAAAAGAAACAACACTCCCAATACTGACTTCCTGACAAAGCTAATGTGAGAATCTAGGACTAATACATAGTTTCCGTACTTGAAAAAAAAATAAATAAGTGTGCGCACACTCAGACGTGTAAGGATTTACACACACATCACCAAAAGCCCGCTGGTCGTAAGATCATCCTTGTGCTTCAAGTTCAGTTTACCACGAGGTCCCAAACTCCTAGGTGTGAATTCCAGCTCAGCCTTCTCACTAGTTGTGACCTTGAATAAGTCACTTCACCTTTTAAAGCCTTCTCAGCGCATTGTCAACATATACGCGTCGAACCTTTCATGATGTCAGGTACTGTCCTAGGCATTAGCGTCTCTTGGAGCTTAATTTGAGCTTCAGCTTTGGGAAGGATAGAATTAGAGCGTACGGTTCAAGTGCAAAGCGCTTGGGTCGCGGCCGGGACTAGAGCAGCTAGCTTATTTCTTAGCAGGGAGGAGGGAGTCCCGAGGCAGCGCATTCCCAAGCCCGAAGGCGCATTGCCCGGCAGTCCTCACCCTCCCCACCACAGCCTAGCGACGATACCCAGAGCAGAGAAGGGTCGGACGGCGCAGGACCCGGGGCAAAGGGTCCGGTGAGACTCAGGTAAGGTCGCGATGAAGGGCCTTGAGCGAAAGGCAGGCGGCTCCGTAGCTCCCTAGCCTCCCAATGCGTCTCTGAGCCCAGATCCTGGACCGCGGGTCCTGCTTCCAACCTGGCGGCCCTAAACGGGTCCGGGTACTCACCAACTGACGCCATCTTGGAGTCCGGGGTGTCCGCTCTGTCGAGCCGCGCGAGGACTGCTGGGGTAGGGAGCACGCGCGCCGGAGTCGCAGGGAGCAGCAGAGACTCACGGGAAGCAGGTCGCACTGGTTCTCAGCTGGGGCTGCAAGTGCGCCATGGAGTGAAGGGCGAAGTGTCTAAGGGCAAAACTCTGGGACTCCGCAATTGGGGAAGGGAGAAGGGGAGTAGGACTCAGCCTAGGCTCCTCATTCTAGGAGGGAGGAGCCTGGAAGGGACCAAAAAAAAAAAAAAAGGGAAGTGAGGGTAAAAGAGCATCCTGGTTTTCTTACTGTGTCACTTTAAATTTGTTGTAAAAAATGACAGGGGCATATTGAGATCCTTTCTCCCAACTGTGCTGGATGAAAGGTAATCTCCGACCCTCAAGGAATTCCCCAATCACCAGGAAAAGCTGTGTCAGGGCTTAGGATCCAAATAGGTTTGATTCAAGAGAATCTATGTGTGTCCCAGCTCTGTGCTAGGCTCTTAAGTACAGAGATATGCAAGACCCGAGGGGCTCACAGTGTGCTGGCTGGAAGATTACTGCTTGGCTATCACTCATGGGAACATAACATTCTAACAATAAGCTTTCTGCTTCTGTACCCCTGCTTGCACACCCGACCTGTGGGTTGACAGGTAGTGAATAGGAGAAAAATAGACCTTTGTGTTTAAGACAGAATGAGGAATGGGATTTAGGGCTTAAAAACCCCGTACCTCTACATTTCGGGGCTGCTTAATTTGGGGTCTGCGTACCCCTGGCAGACCCAGCTGGCTGAATAAAGAGTGTGTTTCCTATAACTCACTGAGTTCTGGTCCAGGTGTCTTTCAGGGGCTGGCGGCTACAACATTTGGAGGCCCTAGCAACATCTCAGGGAGTGGCCCTGGGATCTAAGACCAGACCGGCCTCCGAAGCAGTTGCTGTCCCTGTTGCGGATTCAAAGGGGTGGCCAACCTGAGACGTTCCATGGCCCTTGAATGCCATGACGGGGTCAGTACAATCATCAAGAAAGCAACCTTTAGGACACACTCTTTGTTCCTGGTCCCAATGGGAATCTCCAAGGCCTCAACGTCTGGATAAAAGGTACCTTTCTGTTGCTTTTCTGTTGACTAGTCACCGGGGTCCATGGAGAGACTGGACGCAGTCATATCTCCCGGACCATGGCCAGGCCGCGGGACGCCACCTCCTGTGCCCTGTTTTCAGGTTTTGTCTATTGTCTTTGGTCTTGTCTAGGTTGTAGGTGGTGGACTTCTCTGGTCCACCTACATCCCAGTAATTGTTCTTGTCTGAGTGTCTGTTTTGTGTTTTCCGCGCAAGCGATGCGGGGAAGCCCGAGTTCACAAAAGACACCCTTGGGTTGTCTCCTGTGACATTTCAAAGAAGAGTTTGTAGAAGGAGCTGACTATGGCATAAAGTTTTCTCCAGGCAGACTAAGAACATTGTGTGAAGTTGAGTGGCTGTCTTTTGATGTAAACTGGTCTCTGGAGGGTTCTTTTGACAGAGGTTTAGTGAAGAATGTTTGGAAGATTGTCACGGGAGACCCGGAATATCCCGATCAGTTTCCCTACATCAATCAATGGTTAAACCTTGTTCAGACACCCTCTCCTTGGCTCCGCCGGTGTGCCCTTTCTCTAGGAGCATGAGTCTTAGTTGTGGGCACCCTGAAACATACAGCAACTGAATCTTCTAGACAGCTCAGTCCCTCAGTCCTCCAATCTCCACCGGAAGACAGTGACTTTCCCCCACCCTATCATCCAAGACAACAGAGGCCAAATAGCACTGCCTCACCTCCTCAGACACGGGCAGGTAACCCCTATGGGCCTCTTGCTCCGGCTCTGGGCAGGGCACCAGCCAATACCACCACCCTGGCCATCCTCTCCTTGCGAGAAGTACCACCCCAGGGACATCACACAGACAGGCCCTTTATGGTTTACCTGCCTTTCTCAATTAGTGACCTGTACAACTGGAAGGCACAGAATCTGCCTTTCTCTGAGAAACCCCAGGCATAAAGCTGTTGGCAATCATCCCAGGTGAGGCAGTGTCTTTCAGACTCACTGCCTCACCTGGGATGATTGCCAACAGCTTTTAATTACCTCTTGACCTCCGAAGAACGCGGACGCATTTGGACTGAAACACAAAAGATAGCTGCGGGAGGAAGGAGAGTTGAGGAAGCGGGGGAACAGATTGAGGATGAATTTCCCTCCACCCGCCCAGACTGGGGACACAATTCTCAGGCAGGGAGAAAGGCATTAGATCGGTACCACCAGATTCTAATTGGGGGAATTAGGATGGCTGCTCGTCAGCCAACTAACCTTTCTAAGGTAACTGAAGTTATACAGGGACCTCAGGAATCCCCTGGAGCATTTCTTGAACAAGGCGTATCGGGTATACACCCCCATTGATTCTGAGGCCCAGCAGGCAATTAATATAGCCTTTGCTACTCAGGCAGCCCCTGATATCCGGCGTAAATTGCAAAAAATTAGAAGGTTTTGCAGGGATGAACCTGTCCCAACTTGTTGAGATAGCCCAGAAAGTGTTCAACAACAAGAAGGCACCGGATGACCCCAAACGTATAGCTAAAATCCAAAGCTACTGTCATCAACCCAGCCATTCTGTTGCCAGACCCAGACCCCGAGACCCCCGTTTATGACTGCATAGATTTCACTGATGCTGTGTGTTCCTTGCGGTCAGACCTCAAAGACTCCCCTCTGCCTGAGGCTAATGAAGTTCTAGTCACAGATGGGAGCAGCTTCATGCAGGAAAGGAAGAAGGTATGCTGGGGCAGTGGTCATCACAAGCTCTTCCCCATAGTACTTCTGCTCAAAAGGCCAAACTCATTGCCCTCACTGAGGCACTAAGAGGAGGAAAGAATAAGGCAGTCACAATATACACTGACAACCGATATGCCTTTGCCACTGCACATGTACACAGAGCCATCTACAAGGAAAGAGGGCTTCTGACTTCAGCTGGGAAGGACATCAAGAACAAGGGGGAGATCTTAGCCTTACTTGAAGCTATATAGATGCCTAAGGCTCTTTGTAAAGGGCATCAAAAAGAGAATAGTCTCAAGACTGAAGGAAACTGTTGAGCCGATGCAGAGGCAAGAACAGGGGCCACAAGGCCAGTGGGGCCCCCACCACATCTACTGACTGTTGTCCCTTACCCAGAACTGCCTCCATCTCTGACCTATATGGCAGAAGAGAACATATATTTTCAAGATAAGGGAGCCACTAGGAACCAAGAGGGATGGTGGACGACCCCAGATGGAAAAATCAGGCTCTCACGGGCCCTTGGAAGGACTCTCCACCAACTACACCAGACCACACACTAGGGCAAACTAAGATGCTCCAAGCTTTAGACTCCTACTTTCACTTGTTAGAAGGGAGAAGAACTACAGAGGAGATTGCCTCACGATGCCCGGCTTGTGCCCAAGTTAATCCAAAGAAGGGGAAGATAGAAGAACCTAGGCATAGGGAAAGAGAAACTTATCTGGGGGACCACTGGGAAGTAGATTTCACTCAGGTAACCCCGACTCTGGGGGGCTACAAATATTTACTTCTTTTTATAGATAACTTTTCAGAATGGGTAGAGGCCTTCCCTACCAGGAAAGAGACTGCCTTAGTAGTTACTAAGAAACTACTAGAAGAAATTCTCCCTCGATTTGGTCTCCCCAGAACTTTAGGGTCAGATGACGGGCCAGCCTTCGTAGCAAAGGTATCATAACAATTGGCTAGCTACCTAAATTTGCGATGGAAACTCCACTGCGCCTACCGGCCCTAGAGTTCGGGCCAAGTAGAACGAATGAATCGGACCATAAAAGAGACATTAGTCAAGTTAGGATTAGAAACTGGTGGGACCTGGGTAGAACTTCTCCCCTGTGCTCTTCTCTGAGCCAGGTGTACTCCATATATTAATGGATTCAACCCATTTGAAATTTTCTTTGGAAAACCCTCACCTTTAGTACCTACAATAGAAGATGAGAAAAAGGCAGAACTACGTAACCTTGTCTTACTTAAGTCTTTACAGGCCCTTCAAAGTGTACAGAAGGAGATTTAGTCCTGGCTTCATGCTGCCCACTCAGCCCTGAGGGATGGACTTCCCCATCAGTTTCAGCCTGGGGACTCTGTGTAGATCCGGAAGTTCACTTCCAAAGGACTAGAACTCAAATGGAAAAGACGCTTTACTGTCTACCTGACGACGCCCACTGCAGTTAAAGTAGTCAGCATCCCATCATGGATTCATCACTCCCACGTGAAGGCAGCACGAGAGTGGACAGCTCAGGAGGACAGGCCCTTAAGACTAAGACTCAAGCATACATAAGTATAACTCCTTGTTTTTCCTTTTTTTCCTCTTTAGCCCAGGCATTCGACCAGCCACAACCAAAACCAGAAGGAGCATTAATAACTTTGCTAACGACAAAGGTCTTAAATAAGACCGCCCCAGACATAGGACAAGATTGCGGGTCGTGCCTAAACCCAAAACCCCCTTACTATGTCGGGGTAGGAACTCCCTTAAACTTAACTGAGCTCAGCAGGCTAGAACTTCAAGTCAATTCACTAGCAGAATTAGTCCTCCAAAATAGAAGAGGTTTAGATTTATTATTCTTAGAACAAAATGGATTATGTATGGCTCTAGGTGAAACCTGTTGCTTCTATGCTAATAACTCTGGAGTAATTAGAGAGAGCTTAATGACTAGTACAGAGAAATTTAGATGCCAGGGAAAAACAAAGACTAGAATCAGATAACTGGTTTCATAGGATGTTCAATTGGTCACCATGGCTAACAACCCTTCTATCTGCTATAGCTGGATCTTTAATCCTCCTCCTCCTCTTGTTAACTTTTGGCCCATGTTTCCTCAATTTCTTGTTTGCATATATAAAGAAGAGAATTAATTCTATTAAACTTTTAGTATTACAGAATAGAGGCTATGAGCAAATTCCGCATGAAGAATCAAGATTTGATTTTCTGCTAAGGCCAGTGGGGAATGTGCTGGCTGGAAAATTACTGCTTGGCTATTGCCCATGGGAACATAGGCTATCGCCCATGGGAACATAGGCTATCACCCATGGGAACATAGGCTATCACCCATGGGAACATAACATTCTAACAATAAGCTTTCTGCTTCTATACCCCCACTTGCACACCTGACCTGTGGGTTGACAGGTAGTGAATAGGAGAAAAATAGACCTTTGTGTTTAAGACAGAATGAGGAATGGGATTTAGGGCTTAAAAACCCCGTACCTCTACATTTCGGGGCTGCTTAATTTGGGGTCTGCGTACCCCTGGCAGACCCAGCTGGCTGAATAAAGAGTGTGTTTCCTATAACTTACTGATTTCTGGTGGCCCATGTGTCTTTCGGGGGCTGGCAGCTACAACAACAGCTCCAGCCCTTCTTTTTGCCAGTTCGTTTTCAGACACAATGATGCCTGACCATCATCTTGATTTTTGTGGAAAGGCTACTTTAGCCATTTCTGGTTAAGCAATTCTGACTCTGGGGAAACACTTCGATTCCTTGAATCTCAGTTTCCTTCTATGTAAAATAGAGATATAATGCTTACCTAGCATTCTTGTTGTAGGAATTAAATGGAATTTGTGAAAATAAAGGATTAAGAACTCAGTGGATGGTAGGAATTGGGCCAATGAACTGATAGCTTTATCAGGAAAGTGACTTGAGGGAATTATCAGCCATTTGTTCATTCACCAAACACACAGTTCTTTGTATGGGCACTAGGGACATAGAAATCAGTAAGACATGGTCATTGAGCTCCAGGATCTCTGGCATTGTGCAGGAGACAAATGTGTAGACAAGTATGAGCATAGCAATAGATGTGTGCACAGCAGGGGTCCATGGACTCCTTAGTGAGAGGAAGGTCTGGGAGGACTTCAGAGAAGAGGAGCTTATCTGGGTTGGCTTTTGAAAAAATGAGGAGGTGGTCGCTAAGTGAAAAAAATGTCCAAGGGCACACCAGGCACCAGGAACTGCAAAGGCATAGAGAGATAGAGCTCCATGAGTCAGAATGGTAGTAGTTGAAGAGTTAGTGTTTAATAGGCACAGAGTTTCTGTTGGGGATGATAAAAACATTCTGGAAATGGATAGTGGTGATGATTACACAACAATGTGAATGTACTTAATGTTACTGAATTGTACACCCCAAATGGTTAAAATGGTAAATTATATGTTATGTAAATTTTACTGCAATAAAAAAAAGAAAAAGTATAAAAGGTGATGGGAATGAGTCTGGCGAGGCAAGCAGGGGTCAGAACACAAACTGCTGTGAAGAATGGAGCTTAGTCTAAGGGCAATGGAAAGCCATTGAGGATTTAAGGAAGAAAGTGATAATATCAGATTTACATACTTGAACAATAACCCAGGATGCTGGGTAGAAAATGAATAGGGAGAAGAGTAATACTGGACGATACAGGCCAGCTATGCAGGAGTCACAGTTCTGTAGGATGCTCATGTCGACAAGTATTGAGTGCTATTCTGTGCCAGGTACTGTTCCAGGCACTGAAGATCCTGGGAAAACAAAGCAAATAAAAATCCCTGCCATTGTGAAGCATTCATTCCTAAGGAGAGAGGGACAGTAAATAAACAAGTGAAATCTGTAGTCAAGATGGTATAGGTTTGGCTACAGTAGAAAAACACGTCCAAATCCCAAGTACTTTTTTACCGACCCTACATGCCCATTACAGGTAGTCAAGGGACTCTACTTGTACTCATTCAGGGATTCAGGCTGATCAGAAGCCGCCATCTCAAACAGTTAATGCAGTTTAGAGATTCATCCTGCCTGTCAACATTCTGGCCTGGAGGTGCACAGGTACCTCTGAGCACATTCATTGGCCAGAATTGGTCACATGGCTTCATCCCAGAGCACCCCAGAGCGCAAAGCCATCTTCTGCTCCAAAAAAGGGAACCTGAGAGATATCTGGGAAATGGCCATGTCTTCTGGTGTCTAATGGTGGCAAGTAGAGAAGACTAAAGCTGGGAAGGATAGGAAGTACCAGAAGAAGAAAGGCAGTGGTTTTAAACAGGGTGACTGAGCAGGCCTTCCCAGAGATGGAAAAGGTTGGTTGGGGTATGAGTGAACTTCTTGGGTATCAGGAGAGGCAGCAGGCAGACAGGGCACATCGGTTTGTTTACAGAAGGGAAGCAATGGAAAGCAGTGGACAGACACATTCAAGGGACAGATCCTCAATGCTTGGGGGTGGACTGTGTTTGAGAGTCGGTGGTGGGAAGGGGTCAAGGAGACCTCTAGTTTTCTTGCCTGGAAGAAAATGGGGCTGGGGGTGGGGGTAGAACCATCTCTGAGATGGGAGCAGTAGACCAGTACTGTCCCATATAAAGTTCTATGGTGATAAAAATGGTCTATGTCTGCACTGACCAATTCAATAGCCACCAGCCACATCTGGCTTTTGAGTCCTATTTATTTAATTTTAATTAAGGTGGCTAGTAGACTACCTATTGGCTCTTCCATATTTTAAAATGTAGGTTTTACTGACACATAGATTAATAAAGCAGAATAGAGAGCCCAGAAATAAACCCACAACTATATGGACATTTAATCTATAACAAAGGAGGTAAGAATATACAATGAGATAAAGACAGTCTATTTAATAAATGGTGTAAGGAAAACTAGAGAGATAAATGCAAAAAAATGAAACTGGACCACTTTCTTACACCATGTACAAGAATAAACTCAAAATGGACTAAAGACTTAAATGTGAGACCCAGAACCATAAAACTCCTAGAAGAAAACATAGGCAGTAAACTCTCTGACATTGCTCTCAGTAATATTTTTTCTGATATATATCTTCAGGGAAGGGAAACTAACAAATAAATAAATAAATAAATGGGACTACATCAAACTAAAAAGTTTTTGCACAACAAAGGAAACCATCAACAAATTGAAAAGACAACCTACTGAATGGGAGAAGATATTCGCCAATGATACATCTGATAAGGAGTTAATATCCAAAATTTATAAAGAACTCATGCAACTCAACACCAAAAATGCAAACAAACCAATTAAAAATGGAAAAAGGACCTGAATAGGCAATTTTCCAAAGAAGACATACCGATGGCCAATAGACATATGAAAAGATGTTCAATGTCACTAATCATCAGAGAAATACAAATTAAAACCACAATGAGATATCACCTCACGCCTGTCAGAATGGCTATCATCAATAAATCAACAACCAACAAGTGATGACGAGAATGTGGAAAAAAGGGAACCCTCATACACTGTTGATGGGATTGCAAAGAAAAAGAAATACCATATGATTTCACTTATATGTGGAATCTAAAGAACAAAATAAACAAGCAAAAAAGGGAACCCTCATACACTGTTGATGGGATTGCAAATTGATGCAGCCACGGTGGAAAACAGTTTGGAGGTTCCTCAATTAAAAATAGAACTACCTTATGACCCATCAAGTCCACTTCTGGGTGTTTATCCAAAGAAATCCAAAACACTAATTAAAAGAGATATATGCAACTCTATGTTCACTGCAGTGGTATTTACAATAGCTAAGATATAGAAGCAACCTAAGTGCCCATTAATAGCCAATTGGATAAAGTAGTTATGGAACATATATACAATGGAATACTACTCAGCTATTAAAAAATCTTACCATTTGCAAAACAATAGATGTAACTGGAGGGTATTATGCTAAGTGAAATAAGTCAGACAAAGAAAAAGAAATACCATATGATTTCACTTATATGTGGAATCTAAAGAACAAAATAAACAAGCAAAACAAAAATAGACCCATAGATATAGAGAACAAACTGGTGATGCCAGATTGGAGAGGGGTTGAGGGGGCTGTGTGAAAAAGGTGAATGGATTAAGAAGTACAAACTGTTAGTTACAAAATATTCAAGGGGATGTGAAGTGCAGCATAGGGAATATAGTCAATAATATTGTAATAACTATGTATAGTGCCAAGAGGGTACTAGACTAATCAGGGGGATCACTTCATAAATTATATATTACCCAAAGGAGTTAAAAACTTATTTGTAAGCTAAAAAATAAAGTGTAGGTTTTATTATTATTCAGGTATGGTGAGGTCAGCAGATCAGGGATTGATTGCCACTGAGATGGCTGAGAACAGGGGAGGCACAAGGTGGGTCAAGAAGGCAGAGGGAGGGAGAGAAAAATGTGAACAAGAGCCTTTATTGTGGTTTCTTTGGGATGGATTGGATAAGGCAGTGTAAACAGGTTTAGGATTGGCAAACTTGAGTAATTTCAGGGGGCTCTAGTGTGTAGGCCGTTGGGTGATTAGAGCTGGTGGACTGAAGTGTAAGAGCCTATAAAGGAAATGATTGGGGATTGGGCTCTGGAATGGTTGATTTGCATTTGAAAGATGCACTTGGCTCACAGACAGTTGTTAGAACTACATTTAGGGATTTAATGCCAGAGACAACCTCTGGCCCCTTTGAGGCCACAGTGAAGTGTGGTCACAGCCAGCAGGCACCAGCAGTCTGCAGCAGGGGCAGGCTTGATTAGAGCTATCTGCCTCAGGGCACTTTGAAGACTGTACAGTTTCCTTCCCTAGCCAAGAAAGAGCCCGCGTGTGAAAACCAGAAAGATTTGTGATTATGTGAAAAACCAAGAGTCCAGACAAATCCCAGGCTCACCATGCATGGGTAACCCGAGACCTGTAGTTTCTAAGCCTTAGTCATTCACCCTCAGAAAGAAGTGGGGACAAGGAAGGGATAATTTCACCCTCTGGTCTTGAGGCAACAGGAACTCTCATACATTGCTAGTAGGAAAGCAAAATGGTACAGTCACTTTGGAAGACAGTCGGGTTGTTTCTTACAAACGAAAATACTCTTGCGATAGGTTCCTTGGATCTATATGATCCAGTTGCACTCCTTGGTGTTTACCCAAAGGAGTTAAAAACTTATATACACACAAAAAAAACCTGCACATGGATGTGAAGCTTTGTTCATAATTGCCAAAACTTGGAAGCAACTAAGAAGTCCTTCAATAGGTGAATAGGTAACTAAAATGTGGTACATCCAGACAATGGAATACTATTCAGCACTACAAAGAAATGAGCTATCAAGCCATGAAAAGATATAGTGGAACCTTAAATACATATTACTAAGTGAAAGAAGCCATTCTGCAAAGGCTACATACTGTGATTTTAACTATATTAAATTTCTGGAAAAGGCAAAATGATGGGGATATGAAAAGATCAGTGGTTGCCAGGGGTGGGAGAGAGATAAATGGGCAGAGCACAGAATTTTAAGGGCAGAGAAATTACTCTGTACAATATTATAAGGAATATGTCATTACACATTATATGTCCAAACCCATAGAATATACAATTGTGAACTCAGAGGTAAACTGTGAAATTTAGGTGATTACGATGTATCAGTGTAGATTTTTTCTTGGTAAGAAATGTCCCATTCTGGTGAGTGATGTTGATAATGGAGGAGGCTATGCGTGTATCAGGGTGGGGGTATGTGGGAAATCTCTGTACCTCCCTCTCAATTTTGTTTTAAACATAAAACCTTAAAAGTGGCTTTAAAAAAATGCATCGAGTACCAGCCACAGGTTGCAACTGATGTCATCTCTCTAAAAAGAACTTGAGCTGCAAGGTAGTAGCCATGGCTTTTCTTACCAAGTTACCTGTCTGGGTTTTGAGGAGCACTCTGTTTTTTCCTTCCTCCTGTTCTTAAATTATATCTCTCTACAACCTCACCACCTTTGATTGTCTTTGCTCATTTTCCTCCCATTCATCATCTGGAATAACTTCCTTTCAAGAGCCTTTTGCATGTTTTTTAAAAGTTTTTTTTTCTGCTTTGATTTCCATTAGTATTCTAACAAGGTAAGAACCTCTTGCCTGTTTATGATGGTGTTTTGAACAACCGCTGGTTCCAATGTTTAGTCAACTGATACTTTTATGGAGAGTTCCTAAGAATAAAATAGTAATAATTATAGCATCCTGGAAAACTCGAAATTCTGTCACAGGGTAGATTCACCCCTCATCCAAGCAGAGCTATTAACTATTGGGTCCATCTTACCAGCTTTCCTTAACAGAAAAAAAATCTGCACTCCTCACAACTTTAATACCCAGAGCTCTCTTCTAAGCCATACTCTGAAATTTCTGTGATTCCTGGTTCACAGTGGGTCCAACAGGCTGCCTCTTGGCATGCGTCAAAACTATCTCTAGACACTGCTATTTAAAATCTAGTTTCTCATTCTTTCTTCTAGTCTTACTCCACAGAGCATGACCCTTATTTACTTCACTCAGTTATCTACAATACTGGACTTTTTTATGTGGTACGATATCATTTACTTCATGTAAAAATGATTGCATGAAACAATACACATTTGCAAAAACTATAAAAACAGAATGATTGTCAATATTGGATGACTTCTGAGCTCAATTGTTGTTCATTTAATCTCAAACACTGAGTATTCTCCAGTAGCTCAGAACTCGCCACTGGGACACCTTCCTCTCTTGAAAAGGGAATTGTTCCTACCTTCAGGACTTCAAGCGGAGGCACTGACACACTCTACAGCGGTTCATCTCCCTGAACCCCCACTCTCAACCTGGTTCCGGACTCAGTAGCTTCCCTGGTGGCCTCAGACGGATACGCACAAGAGGCCGGGAACTGCAGATGTTAGGCGGGCACAAAGCCGAGTAAGGTACCGAGTAAGGGCTCGACCTCGAAGATTCGAGTGTGGGACGCAGCACCCTTACTCTAGCCCCCTAGCCCTGGATAGAGATGAGGGACAAAGCGGAGGTCGGATGGTGGTCGCGGGAAGCCCAAGACCTGAGTCTGCGCCTGTGAATCCGGCTAGAGGGCTAGGGTAAGGGTGGATTCCTCAACAGAGTTAGCTTTAAAGGGCTTCTTGAAGGAAGGAATCAGCAGAAGGCCCAGAGCTGGAGACCCGTCTCTGCGCCCAGACCCTCTCCATCCAATAATATCAAGCCTGACATCTGAGCTTTTATTGTTGCCCTTCACAAGCCTGGCCAATCGGGGGTCGAGTTTCCAGGCGTGTCACAATGGGATCCTCTGGTCCCCAGCTCTCATCTTGACTCCATCCATTGAAGACCCTCTAGAACTCCCCTGTCCTTGTCCCTGACCCTGAGTGACCTATTCCACCACAGTCCTTCCCCTTTCCAGCTCCTGCCTCCGTGTCCCGGTCCTGCCAGCTGTCTCTCCCGTGCAGAACCGAAGATGTCCCACACTTCCCAGAGAAGTCGCAGCGTCCCGGAGAGAGCGACGCAACCATCACATCAGGTGGAAGAGGAAACCTCCAAATCCGAGGTCCCCGTGGCCGTGCTTCCTCCTGGGGCCAGGGGATTCGAAAGGACGGGGCTCGAAGTCAAGACTGTGTAGAGAAGCTAAGCAGAAGGGTTTCCTGGAAGAGCCAGAAGGGCTGAGATCCCTATCTTAGGTCCTGGCCCCGACCCTTGACCCCTGACCCCTGACACCGCCCCTTCTGAAGCTCCGCCCGGGGGAACGCGGCTTCTGTGGTGACGGTAAACAAGCATCAGCTCAGAACTGCCCCCTACCCTCACCTGCATAAATGAAGTGACTCAATGCCAACGCAAATGCCCCCAAGGGAAGTCATGGACCTTTGAGAAAGGGAGCACGCGGGAGCGAGGCAAGGGGTTCAGGACACCGAGACTGCGACTGTGTTGGGAGGGGCAACAGACACCAGGAATGGGCAGCACCTACTGGGATCCCGCTCCAAGGAATAGTGCAGCTGGAGCCCAGATGTGCACTTGGCCCCACACAGCAGAGCTGGGGAAGGTGCCAGGTCCTCATCCCAAGCAAAACCTGGTCATAGCAATTTCCTAGAAAGAAGTCGGGCCCGGCCAGGAAGGGTGCTCCTGCACGAGTGTGAGCAGAGAGCAGAGAACAACTGAGAGGAACGGGGCTACGGAGACTCAAACATTGGAGGGTCGTCAGAAAGAGCTGTTTCACTGGTAAATATTTATTTGAAATCAAATTATACGTTCACATCATTTAGAGCATTAAATCTTTTAGAATTCGTACTTTTAAAAAAACCACAGCTCTTTTATACCCTTCATCTCATTTCTTTTCCTACAGAACACCCTTTTCTAACACGGAACTCATTTTTTAAATTTGTTCCCTCTGAGCTATCTATGTTTCATCTCCTCCTGTCATCCTGTCCTCTTTCGGACCCTGAGATCAGGACATTTGTCTCATATTGTCGAAATGATGGCTTCCTTAAGTTCAGTAAATGTTGCCCATTTTTTATCATGTTCTTAGGTAAACTTTTTCTTTTCCTTTTCTTTTTAAAGTCATAGTTTGTTAGATCTTGTTGCTTTTTTAAAAAAATAATTCCTCTTTATATTAGGTGAGTTCTCTTGTAACAACTTCTTTGTAGATGATAGTTGTCTTATCCCTATCCTGAGAAAAAAATTAATTAGCTGACAAGGTAATACTTTGTGGTTCAATATGGTAACCATGAGTTACTTTTTTCTGCTATTTAAATGTAAATATGAATTAAGTAATGTTAAAATGTAGTACCTCATCCACATTAGCTACGTTTCAGGATAATACATAAAGTTATAGTTTACATGATAATATTTTATTACATTTAAGTTATATGTAACAATAAGACAAAAACAATTGGTAAACCAGCTCATCTTAAGTAGAACAATAATATTTTCTTTGATGCTTTCTCTGTGCCCTCACTCCTGGCAACTCTTTCCTCTCCCTCATACATAATCAATGTTCTTAATTTTGTATTGTTTGTTATTCTTTAGATGTTTATCACATTTTAAGATTGCCAAACAATATATAGTATTGTTTTATTTTACCCCTTCAACTTCCTCTACCTCCTTCCTGTTTCAGCAGTCCAGATTTAATTAATTTCCTCCTCCGATCTTAGAATAATTTTGTACGAATGCCTATTTGGTCCTTAAAAAATAAATCTTATTTCCCTCTTCAAGTAAATTTGATTTCTCAGAGTCATTGGCAGGGCTACATTTCTTTGGATCTCCCACTGATGTCCCAGTATAGTCTCAGCGAACTGAGTCAAACTTTTGGGCGGATTACTGAAGCATTCAAGAACATCAGTGCAGGGCTTGGCGAATGAGTCTTACCTAGGTGGGAAGGAACATCCAAGACATGAAAATGATTAGAGAGGAAAGGAAGCATTGGGAGAAGCAGGACCAACTGATGAATTCTCCAGGAGTGGCAAATTTAGGGATTCCAGAATTACAGCGCAGCGGTGTGGTGAGCAAACAGGAAGTAAGAACATGGACTTCAGCAAGAACAAGAAAGAACAGCAAGGAAGGATATTGGCCTCCAACTTTCCCCTCCCGTGCAATACTCTTTTCTCTTTCCAACACTTCTGAAATTACATTTCTCCTTTAACTTCAGCTCAAATGCCATCTCTAGAAAGGCTCCCCTCATTGTAGGATTGATATCCAATCCTCCTACTTTGTCTTCCACTCCACCCCCGCATCTTTGCTAGTATCTATCGTCCTTACCATAATTTACCTCAGTTATAGGCAATCACTTGTGGTCTGTCTCATGGAATAGCAACTCCATTTGGACAAGAACATATCTTTAAAATTTTTTTGTTCCCCATATCTCTCAGCATGGTGTATTGCACAGAAACTCATTAATAAATGTTCACTGAACAACTTCATTAGGAGAAACAGTTCAAGTGCAGAGTGGCACTTGAGTCACTCAGTCATTTAACAAGTATTTAGTGATAGATCATCTGTTATACACTGGTATATACATGTGTTTGGGCCCTAGGACCACGACCCTGAACAAGAGAGACAAAAACATTAAATCTCGGAACTTACACTGAAGTTGTGTATTAGTTTTCTGAATGTGTGCACTTTGAGAATTCCCCAGGTGTGCTCTAGTGGAGGAGTTTTCCAATAGGAACCTTGCATAATCATAAATCTTCAAGACATTAGATCTTATCTTCAAACATTAGAGGTGGGTCGTTGTCCCATTAGCCACCAGAGGGAGCTACAGGTACAGGAAAATCCTTTGGATTTTTTTTTTTTTTTTAATTTTTCTCGCTGACACTAAACTGATGACCCAGAATTTGCTTACAGCAGTCGACCCTCAGATAAGCAAGGACTGCAGCTGCTGGCATTTCCCTTAGGGGAAGCACAAGGAAGTCACCAAATAACATGCCTGCTTTTGCTGGATTTATAATAGGTGACAGGCACCCAATTGACAGTCATTCTACTAAGCCATATGTCCATCACGGGCTTTGCTGACTTCTTTTTCTCCTACTATGGTCCTTTTTTTCTATGTTCATGAATGCCCTGTTCTTATCCCACAGCGGCAACTAACTCCCTGATTCTCCAGACACCAACTGAGGAATCTACAATGCAATTCAATTCTGACTGACTACCAGGGGTTAATATAGACCCCAGAGGTTAAGGGCTCATTCATACAAGACTACCCCCAATTCAGAGCCAGTCACCAGCACATTTGCCACCTGTTGGTACTCTGACCAACTGGCTATAAATCAGGTGTTCTCATGATCCTCATTAATTCACTAGAGCAACTTATGGAACTCAGGAAAGTACTGTTGCTGGTTAATTATGGAAGACATGATTTAGAAATAGCCAAATGGAAGAGATACATAAGGCAAAGTATGGGGTGGTGGTGTGTGTGTGTATGTGTGATGGGGGGTTGCTCAGAGAGTCCATCCCTCTCTGGGCAAGCCACCCTCCCAGCACCTTGGTATGTTCACCAGCTTGGAAGTACTCCAAAACCCCTTCGCTTAGGATTTTTTTTTTTTAATGGAGCTTTATTATGTAGGCACGATTGAGTAAATCATTGGCCATTAGTGATTAACTCAGTTTCCAACTCTTCTTCCTTTCTTGGAAGAGTGTCTGTGTGGAGGGGCGGGGGCGAGTGAAGTTGAAAGTTAAAATGATATAATTCTGCTTTAGTCTTTCTGGCGACCACCCCCGATCCTGAAGCTATAGGAGATCACCAAGAGTGGCTTCCTTAGAAAAAAGACATTCCTATCACCCAGGAAATTCTATCACAATGTGTTATATAAATGCATTAAAGATAGCCCCTCTGCTGTTTACTTCTTCACAGTAGGCTGGGACTGCTAGCTTAAGCCCACTGGCATCAAATTTTTACACAGCCAATTGCTTTATTTTTTTCCCAGTTGCTTTAAATATAGTCCAGATAAGCACATTTTTTTAGCCATTAGAGCATGCTTGCTTTGCATACCCCATGAAACTGGATCCAATACCTGCTAGCCATAGATAAGACAAAACCTGGGGCTATGAAAAACCCTAGGCCCCTGCTGCCCTTCAGATCTCTGTGACCCAGAGGTTCCCTACCACTCACTAAATGCCATGACTTACACACTTGAAGTCCCCTCTCCAATTCCTCTCTGCCTGGGAGTTCGCTTGTCCTATTTGCTCTCTAGTTGGTGGTCCTGCACTGCTGTCACTGGAGGGTCTCCTGCTCTGATGGACTTTTTCCCCTCTCATGCAACTGTCAAATCACTGCCCAAATAAAGTTAAGTGTGTGCTTTTGCCATCTTCTGGTCATGTTTTTTATTTTGATCAACCCCCAAATCCTCAAATTTACCCTATTAAGACAAATCTATCAGTGTTGAAATTAAGCAAATTTCCCCAGATGTGGAAATGTCTGGCAATCTCACCTCAGCTAATAAGAGCTCTTTCCTTTCTGGAAGCTTAGTGTGTCTAGTCCTCTTTGTTTTCATAAGCTTTAGGCATTTTAAAGTATTCACTTTTTTCCTTTAAAAGTATGTGTTTTTATTTTACTTTTTTATTGTGGTAAAATACACAATATGTATTATGTGGTTACCATTTTAACCATTCTTAAGTGTACAGTTAATAGCACTAAGTACACTTATCCTGTCCCCAGGGTGAGCTAGCTGAAAGCTTACTGGGCAGAGATGGGGAGAGCCGGGGACTCTACCACTGTGCTTCAACCTGACCTCTTCGTCTTATGCTGGAATATCTGGAAACTCATAGACTAGTAAACACATCACGCCATTCGTATTCTGAGTTGGGAAGCCAAGGTCTAGAGGACTCTTCCCTCTTTGGGCATCAAGGTCAAGTCTGAGTTCAAGGAAGCAGGCACAGGTGCACCACTACACATCCGGAGGTCTCTGCTTCGACGACATTTTGGGTTAGAGTGTAGGGTTTAAGTCTGAGCCGTATTTAAGTTGTTTCATTTCCATTCTAATAAACCTCCCAAAAATTTCTGCACAGTTGCAGGTACAAAGGTGTTTCACGACTGGTGGAGCCTGGCCTCTCTGGTAGTAATGTGCCCAAGGAGGTACTGTGGTTTTGTTGGAATAAAAAGTAGGTTTTTATGGTATTAAGTGCAACAGTTTTCCATTTTGATCAGTGACAGAGAATTTCTGGTTTCAACGCATTTACTTTTTTTTTTTCCTTTTAATGTGAGACTATTTGAGAACAAGGAGAAACACGTCTCTACCACCGAGACCCACAAACCGTCTGCTGCATGCGCGAAAAGCTGTCTACGTGGGCGCGCAGCCTCTGACCCTTATCCTGTGGAAAACTTCCCACTAGTTGATCCCATCCTGCGAGGGCATCAGTGTTAGGAGTCTTCCTGGGGAAATAGAAATGGAGTGTTCTCTTCAGCCCTTCTCATAGGCCTCGGTTGGACTTTGAGAGAATTCTTCATTTTCCTTGTTTTGGGCGTGGAAACAATCTCCAAGTCTGTGTCCTGGGTGTGCTCACTTCACCGTTTTGTCATTTGATTTATCTCCTAGGAGATATATCCATAGATTCTTTACATCCCATAATTATATCTCCAATATAAAGGAAAACTAGTATCACTTGTTATATTTGAAAAATAAAGTATATTACCGAAACAACAAAAAAGCACTTTTCTTTGTGTTACAACTTTGTGGCACCATTCAAGCTCTGAGAAATCCCTGGGAAAGTGCAGGCTGGTTCTTGAGTCTCTGCTGGCAAGTTCACTGTAGCACCTCCAGGGAGAAGCTTTGCTGTGGAGGCTTTTATAAAGGGGAATTTTCTAAGTGTCTTCCAGGAGGCCTGGAGATGGAAAGAAAAGTAACGCACCTCTGAAAACCAGCATACAGCCTGAGACCTTCAGTTCTTCAGTCGAAGCGTCCTTAACGGGGCTAGCCTGACTGCATAAGACTGTGACACACGAATGCAGCCATATCTAAACTATTCTTTGTTCCCAACTCAAAATCAACATTTTGTTTTGCATGTCCTAAGTCTCAGAAATGGAAGATTTTTTGGTTATACAAGCAACGATATGGTGAGATCAGCCTTGGTACTTCACCCAGGAGACCTTTATGATACCCAGTCAGGACAACTGGCTGTCACCCGACTCCCATGCCCAAAATCTCCTTCACGCCAGCTCCTTCTTCCCCATTCACTCAGAGCAATGAATAGCTGAAATCGTATAATCCATGGTCACACTCAGCATCCCAACCACAAAGCATTAATCTCTCTCTCCATCCCCTGTTCTTTGATTTGAAAGATCACATCAGGTGGTGATGTGCAGAGCCAGTGTCTGTAGGAGTGCAACATTCCTCATCCCAGCGTTTGTTTGTTTGTTTGTTTTTTATCTGATGAGATTTCTACAATGAATATGTGTTATATTGCAAAGAAAAAAAAAAGGAACTGCCAAGTGCTTTTTTTGATAAAGGGAAATATCTTCCTTCTCTGTAGGTGACGCCCATGTGCTTCACGTGCAGAAGAGCTGGGGGAAGAGAAGCCAGGTCCCTGATGAACCCAGCCTTCCCTGTGAGTTGCACTTTCTCATTTTCCACAGTTGCTTTGCAAACATCACTCCCTAGAGTCTCCATAGCCCCCGGGAGGTGGGTTTCCCCGAGTTACTCTGTGTGGGGGGGTAGGATGAGAATTCCTCCAGCCCTCAGCTTCTCCCCTGCTCCATTTACATTTACCATTCGCTTTTAATAGCTTTTAATAGCCTCGTTATAAAATGACAAAGAACTCATGGTCAACTCCAAGTCAAAATAAGGGTAGTAGAAGAAACAAATTTATTGGACAGTGCATCTAACCATCTACTGAAAGTAACGTCCTTCTAAAACCTTCTACTGAAATTAACACGCGTGTGCGCGCGCGCGCGCGCGCGCACACACACACACACACACACACACACACACACACACACACACGGTGTTCTCCAGGACCTCGTGGTGTAACAGTAGCGCATCTGACATCTGACTCCAGATCAGAAGGTTATGTATTCAAATCACATCTGGGTCAGGAGTTGAAGTTGTGATTTTTCTCCTCTGCTACCTGGGTAAGTTCAGTAGTGAACAATCCAGCATCTTATCGCTAGCTCCCAACCCTGTACTTCATTTTTTACCTTTTCTTTAGTCCAGAGGAATTTCTTGTTATGAACCTCAGCAGTGGATAGACACTTAAGATGAAGGGTAAGCATGACCTGGAAGGGAAGAAAAACCCACACGAGCCAAAATTTAAGTCGTTCTGTTCACATCTTCATCAGGATTTACCTTTATCAGGACTGTGCTTCAGATAGGACATTCAAATAACTTCAGATAGGACACTAAAACAGGACATTCGGAGACTTTGTGAATGAATTCACTCTAGTGTGAAAATAGTTTTATTGGCTCCCGGAAGGAGTATTGCACAGTCTCCTTGATTTGATATCTATAACCTGGAAGAAGTCAATTTCCCAATTTTCTCCTATTTTCCCCCACCTCTTCCCTGCCTTTTCATGGTTTGAGTATAAGTCTTCTGTCAAAAGCTCCTAAACGCTGTGGTTAAAGAGATAATAGTACTATGAAGTTGATTCAAAATTTATTATGTTTAGGAAGGAGTTCTTGAACTCTCTGAGAGTGGAAAGTTATCTTTTTAACAGCACCTTTTACTTAGGAGCTGTTTAAATATATCCCTTCAACAGGGATATGAAACAATCAAGTTCCATATACTAACCAGTTGCGATGTGAGAGCCAGGAAAAACTCACATTAGTAGTAATGAAGATCGCTGTGGACTTATGAGGTTTAAGCTTGCACTGCACCAGCCCCACTATCCCTTCAGTTTAAAAGCCTATTCTTTCCTGAGTTTAAAAAACAAACAAACAAACAAAAACAACAACAAAAAAATGCCTCCTTGTTTTAAAAGTCTGTGATTAATGAAATCTTAGAATGGACAGCATAACACTTGATTTGACATCTAGTAGTCTAGAGTCAGATGTGCTGCTGTTTGGGCAATGAAGTCACAAGCACCAATCTTTTGTATATTTCACATATGCTTCCTCACTTCTCAGTTGCATAGTTCAATATTTGCTATTCACGCATCCAGATGGTTTGGGACTTCCTCTGGGTTTCTTGTCCTTTTATTAGAGAAATATATAAAGGAAGATGATAAGTTGGATAAAGTAGAGGTAAACCTGGGGGGCTCGGGGAATACTTGCCTTCGATATTCACAAACAATCTGCTCTCCCTGTGATTTTGAGGCACTGGCCATCCTCCCAACTGCTCTGCTGGTCCAGCCCCTTCTGGACTTCAGATTCCAAGCAGCCACCTGGCCAAAGTTTTATTCAAAAGGAAAGTAAGGTGGGACAGGGAGAGTTCCCTTTGACGGGAGCTGTCTCAAAGATCAGCAGGAGCAAGGGGAAATTCTACCCACCCAGGGAAAAGTGGGGAGCAGGGTGGGAGGGAGAGCAAAAGAAAGGAAACATTCATAGTCAATTGTCTTCCCAGGAGTGTGCATTTGAGAACATTCTGGATTCTGAGCTGGAGCCAAGTCCCACTCCAAATATACAAAAGTGGCCTGGGGACCCGACCTGTTATCTTTCTCCCTAGCTGCATTCCCAGGCCTGGAGATGACTTGCAGAACTGACTCCCTATATCAGCTGCCTCTGGATGGTCATGCTTGACCCTCCCTCCTTCTTTCCCTATGTTCAGATGCCTGGAGCTTTCCTGGAGCCAGTACTGACCTTCCCGGGTCTTCTATAAGGAGAAACATGGGTGCTGCTGTAGGACTCTGCTATCTGTGTGGGTTGCTTGCTTCTGAATGGTTTCTCCTCTTTAAAGTGACTCTTAGAGCTGTTTTCCTAATTTATTTCACAAACATTCACATAATCATAAGATAACACACAATGTTCCAGGATGTCCAAGCACTCTTTTAGGAGCTGAGGGGTGGGTCAGAGAATAGGGAGGCACCAGTCTCATATCTGAAGAGATTTTGACACACGACAAAGCACAACACAAAAGGAAAACTGCTGAGGCGAGATAGTCAGGATGGGGGTTTGTATCAGGAACTTGAGTGTCTCTTCCTTCTGGCCTTTCACACAAGAATGTGTTTGAGTAGTACCTGCGAGGATGACTGTTTTTTACTCTTAAAGAGTAAAAAAAGTGTTTTTTGAAAGAAATTATTCCAAATACAGGAGATTTTGATGTGAAAACAAAATTATCCATAATCAAACATCTCAGACAAAATCAAAGCTGATGTAATTATGTGCAACTTCCCTGGTATTTTTCTGTTTCTATATCCTTAAACATTACTTTGCTGTAAAATTCTTTTTGTAAAACAATTTCTCCAATAATACTAACAGGTATTAGCTATAAATTTAATGTGCATTTTTAAAACATCCTTATGGAAGGAAAGAAAGAAGGAAGGAAGGGAGGGAGGAATGAATAGCAGGAAAGAAAGAAGATTGCAGATCGGTTACTCTAGGGGAGAGCTCAATATTCCCTTCATTTCAAATACCTATAGAGCTGATTTAGAAGGAAACCACAACTGGTGTTCCCTCTCCAGATTCTTGGCTTACATTGAATATAGTCCATATATTCCACATTTCCAGGTATGGAACATCAATTTCATCTTTGGTTTCTTTCTCAAAATATTCTCTCTCTTTTTGGCTCCTCATATTCAAGAAAATCTCTGTTAAGACTTTAGCTGAATATAAGCTAAAGGAACAGAGACATCAGAAACCACACAGTACAAAGAACAAAGACTTTACAAAAAAAAAGTTTAGAAAAAACACTAAACAGTCTGCTGCAACCTACAGCAAGCAACCAAAATAACCCTGAAGAAGGGGGAGAATCAGATTTTCAGAGTTATTTCATTATAATATTCAAAATGTTCATTTTCAACAAAATATTATAAACCATGCAAAGAAATAAGAAAGGATGGCTTGGTCACAGAAATTAATGGAAATTCTTGAAGTTTTATTTTACTCTATAATTATAGAAATATATTGTGAGCCAGAATTTCTAACTTTTATAAAAATGTAACTAGCCTAGAGAAAAATTGCAAGAATAGCAAATGAATTCCCATATTCTTCCAACTTAGATTTACTAGTTTTAAAAAATATCTTATAATATTTGCTTTTAGTTATATGAATTCATACACATATATACACATATACACACATATACATATATTCATAAACACACATAGTCATATATGTATATACATATTTATATTATTATTGCCATTTTGTGAATCATCTGAGAATAAGTTATAGACATCATGACACTTAACACATTAGCATGTATCATGACAAATTTTAGCATGTATTATGCTAAAGAACAGAGGCATTCTCTTATGTAATCACAGTAGGATGATCAAATCTTGGAAATTTAACATTAATACAATAACTACATAATATTTACATATATTTAGATTTTACAGATTGTCCCAATAACATCTTTTATAGAATTCTTCTAATTCAACATCCAACCCAGGATTATGCATTACATTTAGTTTTCATGTCTTTTTAGTTTCCTTTAACCTGGTGCCTTTCTTAGCCTGCCTTTGTTTTTCATGCCATTGATTATTTTTTTAAAGAACACAGACCTAAGACACACACAGACTGAAAGTAAAGGCAAAAAAGATGTTTCATGAAAATTGAAATGAATTTAGAAAGTTGGGATAGCAATACTTATACCAGATAAAATAGACTTTAAGACAAAGGCTGTAACAAGAGACAGAGAAGGACCCAGTAATCCTACTTCTGGGTAGTTATCCAAAGAAACCCAAAAAACTACTTTGACGGGACATGTGCATTTATATGTTCATTGCAGCATTATTTACAATAGTCAAGATATGGAGGCAACCTGGGTGTCCGTCAATGAATGAATAATGAAGAGGTGGTACAAATATACAATGGAATATTACTCAGCCATAAAAAAAAATGAAATCTTGCCATCTGCAACAACATGGATAGACCTAAAAGGTCTTATGCTGGGTGGAGTAAGGCTAACAGAGAAAGACAAATGTCATACATTGAATCTAGAGAACAGGATAAACAAATAAACGACAGAAACAAGCTCATAGATACAGAGTATTTTGATGGTTGTCAGATTGGAGGGTAAAGGGAAAGATGCAGGAGGGAGGAGATTAAAAAGTACATGTGGAAAAGTTAAAGATAATGATAATAATGTAAATAATTGATGTAATTAATTGACTTATGTCAGGATACTTTTTATTTATTGATTTAAAAATATACATATTCCCTTCTAGATATAAATGCACTTTTAAACTCATGCAGTTAATCATTCTTTAGAGTTCAAAGCAACAACCTGGACAGTGAAATTCATCAGGGGTGAAGAATTTCTATGCTGAATGTGCAAGATGCTCCCAGTGATCACCTGGCACCTGCCCTTTCCTACTTTGGACCTTCCATCTTTGAGTTTGAGCTTTCTTGTTTTAGGTTAATAGAATAGACAAAACATTCAGGGAGAGGGAATAAAAGAAAGAGCACAGGGTCATTTTTCCATTTGGAGAGAAGCTGATGCAGAGAATCAGATATAGCAAAACTACTAATAATATCTACAGAACCTATTTGTAGAGATGAGGCAGAAGGTATCAAAGTTTTCTCTACTACTTATGCCCTTGTATAGTGTCCACCTTCTTGTATGAGCACCTTGGAGATCGGGGAAACACATCTGAGGATATCACTTTTACTTTGATGGGTCATCTGCAGCCCATAGGAGGCCTAGGGAGTCCAGGCATTGGGATTGAGTTGGAGATGTTTGGGGGCTGGCAGTCATAGGGTTCATCCTTCTGTGAAACATTAAAAGATTCTAGTCCCCTGGACTTTCCCTTAGATACCTACTTTATAATTCCTAAGTATTTATATAAATAGCCCTGAAAACAGTCCTCTTTGCTTCTTGGTTTCTTCTTGGTTTTGCAAGATGCACAATTATTTTCTGCACCACGAATAAAGAAAAAACACTGAAAACTAAATTATGAATAAAACTTATTATTACTTTGATCTTTTCATATTATTAATAGATCTCTTTTAGACTTATTTAGACATAATTTTAATCATACATTTAAAAGTAATGCATACCTCTTATATAAAAAGGAAAATATAAAGAAAATAAAATGGTTAAGGTATTGCTAAACTCTTCATATTCAGAATCCTATTCTGAATCATTTTTCCATGCAATGTTGTCTGTGCCCATGTTTTTCCACCCTGTATTGTTTTCCTTGAAACCAAGAGTATATAATACTCTTGTATTATGTAATAAGGTAATAAGGCGATTCTTAAGGATACTCCACTATTGTCTCTGGGATTTTCTTCCAAGCTGTTTTCTTCCACACCCATTTTGGTGTGCCTTCCTACTGGTACAAGCATGATGACTACGCACCACTGACACCAGCCAACAATAATTGTACATTACTTCTGGGTTTTGGAGCTATGAAAATGTAAAAAATAAAATTATACATATTAGAATCAGTAAAAACAGTAGGATTCACAATACAGTCTGCTTTTCATTATAATACTGTAATAACCACTCCTGTATTATTTCTGAATAGCTTGTAAATTGTGTGTTCTCTACCTGTAGTTTTTAGATTCAAGCTGAGACGTGCTTTAGTCATGGTCTATTGACTATCTTTGTGAGTATAGCATGAACAGGAATGATATTGTGGATATCTGCAAAGCATATGAGAGATGTCTTGTTAATTTAATCATGCTTACTAGAATTTTGTAATTTACCTGATATTTATACTTTCATATTTTTAACTAACTTATATGACCTAAAGCTGGGCACTGTGATTGTGTTGGGGAACATGTTGATACTTTTCCTGAGAAAAACATGTTCCTTTATTATTTAAAACAAAACAAATGTTCATGCATTTGAAAAGTATTATCCTAAAAGTGCTCAGAAAGCATCTTGGAGGGGCTAGTTTATGCTCTAGAATCAAACAACCTGAAAATTCTCAGAGACAACAATCAAGGTGTCTTTCTTACTCATTCTACATGTCCATGCCTTCAGTCTGGAATACAGACTGATGGAATAGTCTTATATGAGACATTCCGAGTCTCATGGCAGAGGGAAAAGAAATAGTAGACCAGAAACTGACTTTTAAATAGGAAAAAAAAGCACATCTCTGTCAAGAAGGTTATTGTAAGTCATAGGTACAACCCATAATTCAACTGGGCAAGGAAGTATAATCCTCCTGCCAGGAGGGACAGCAAAGATTTTGACTAATGTTATCTACCATGGCTGTATAGTTAAAATACACCTATGGAAAAACAACTTTAAGGTAATCTGTGCTTTCATGCCTTCAGATTTGAGTACAGGGAAGTTGTATAAGGGTTCCCCAGTGAAACAGAACCAATAGGATATACATAGATAGATAAAAAATGTTACTGGAGAGTGGGGTTTCTGTTCCCCTCTCGGCTCGTTGTCCAGGCCCTTGATGTCTTGAACAAAGAATTGAGCAAGACACTGAAATACAACAGCAAAGAATAGTTATTGGAAGGGAGAGTACAGCAACAGTACACTTCCAGACGTGGAAGTGGGCTGAACAAGAGAAGGGTGGCTCAAAAGCCTGGTAACTAAGCCTTTGGGGTTTTTATCCCTACTTAACTGTGGGTGGTTACTTTTCTTAGAGGAGTGGGCTTCCTTGATTGAAAACTAAGATTGACAGGACTCAGTGTCTAATCATTTACTTTCTGTACATGTTCATTCCCAGAATTCAGTCTAATGAATTAATGAACTTTCGGGCATATACATTACATCATAATGATGTCATAATGAGGCTCACGTGAGTTGGGGTTCATTCTGGGCTCCATGGCTCAGGTGCAAGTGACCGGCTTAAACTGGAACCTAATCTCTGCCTACCTGTTTCTTTGTGGAAGTTACTTTTTAGGAAATGTTGCAGGATACTCGGACAGAGACACAGGACACCAAGGCAATAAGCAGGAAGTAGTGTTTATTGGTGCTGGCACTGGCTCAGCCTAAAAATGCCTTTTGGCTTACTTAATTGTGGGCAGACTGGGGTGGGCCTTTTCTAGAACAGGGTGGCCTCAGCGTTTTGCAAGTGGACCCGAAACCCCTAATTTTTTCTAATGGCCACGAACACTTTCTTATTAGTATGGATGTTGAGGAACGGAAGATCTCTTCTGTATCTGCTTCCTGATGAGCAGGGTCGTAGTCTCTGCCTTTTGGGGTTTCATGGAGCTCTTTCCCTCTCTAAGTCAGAACGGGGTTTTGGGTTGTCCTCCAGAGGATGTATCCTGCCAAAATGCTGCCCCTGTCCTTAGACAAGAAAGAAAGGAAGAAGATGTAAACTTATTATTTAAACCATGTATCTATTAATTTTCTTACTATTGATAGGACCTGAGTTACTTAATAACCTGAGTTACAAGCTTCAGGGTAATTACTCGAGTTTGAGGGAGAGAGGCTTTCTCCCAGGAAAAGGAAATAAAGTGATTAAAAGTTCTGTGAGCACATTTTGTAAATAATGGCCCGTATTACAAAGAAATTTATTATGAGGGACTGGCTCAAGCAATTGTGGAACCGAGAAATCCCATAATCTGCCAACTACAAAGGAGGCCCAGGGAAGCTGGTGGTATAGTTATAGTCGAAGCCTAAAGGTCTGAAAACCAGGGAGTCAATGGTGTAAGGCCCAGTTCAAACCAGAAGACCCAGAACCATGAGCACAAGTGTCCAAGGGTAGATGAAATGTCTCAGCTCAAGCAGAGAGAAAACTTGCCTTTTTGTTCTATTCAGGCCCTCAAAGGACTGATTGATGCCCACTGGCATTGGTGAGAACAATTGTCTTAATTTAGTCTAATGTAGGGAGGAGGCGAGAGAATTAAAAATGTTAATCAAGCCACAATCAGAGACTGCAGTACGCTAATCAGCCCTGCAGCCAGGCCAGGAGGACACCTTCAGAACAAAGAAAGATTTCTGTTGGGTTACTAACAACCCATTCTCCACACCTGTGAAGGGGAAACAGACCCCGAGTCATTCCTTTGGCTAAAACTGTAGGGAACTCAAGGATTAAAGAAGGCTGGGAACTGCCAGCAGGTCTTTCACTCTACATATTCTTACCTTTTCATGCTACATACTCTTCCCCTTCCTCACTGTATGTCCATGTCAAAGGAAATAGGAACTAAAGAATGACATATAAACTGAATTCCCTGAACACTCAGCGTCCCTCTCAGTGCCTTTCCATGTCCCTCTCACTATCCGCCTCTGAGAGGAGACCGCACTCTGTGGAGTGTTACCCCTTTTCTAGTAAACTTTCCTTTTGACTCTAACTTTGGCGTGTGTTGAATTCTTTCCACACTCTCTGCCAAAGGACTCTCTTCTCTCGGTACAGGACTTGGGCTCCCCATCACCTGGGGAAATTTGCCCTGTCCTACATCAAGTCTATCAATTCAAATGCTAATGTCTTCCTGAGACATTCTCACAGACACTCAGAAATGCTTTACTATTTGGACATTTCTTAGCTCGGTCAAGTAGGCACATAAAATTAACCATCACAACAGTTGGATATGTTCCCACTTGAAAACCTTTCATTTTCCTTGAAATAGATGGTGGTGACTTCATTGACTAAAAAGAGGGGCTTGGTGAGAGGTAGGGAGCTTAAGAGAGCAATATTTGGAATGGCTGTTGAGTCAGAAAAAGAGACAACCATGGTTAAAAGGAGATAACCATGGATAAATAACTGCTAAATTATGCTAGAACCTAGCTGAGGTTAGGAATAATTGTGAAATGGCACCTTCTCAACATTCAACTTTATCAGGCTCTGTGATTGAAACTTGGCACAGTGATGCACAAAACATGTATGGTCTTTGTCTTCATGGAATTTACAGTCAAGTAGGAAGATGGACATTTAATAGTAGCAAAAATAAATGTAAAATTACAAATTGTGACAAGTCTATGGAGAGAATAACAGGTTTCTGTGAGAAAATTAATTTGAATTAAGGGGAAGAGGGTCAGGGAAGGCTTCTCTGAAGAAGTAACATTTGACCCGAAATCTAAAGGATGATGTTTTAAGCAGAATGTGTAGATTAAGTGTTGTGGCGCAATCAATTCTAAGACCCACGGAACCAATTGAGATGAATTGTGAGCCTTTATTAGCCGGCCGGTGACTGTCTACCACGCAGGGTCAGAGGAGATCGATCAGCCGCGAGCTTCCAGAGGAGGCAGCTTATAAAGCTTAAGACCATAGCCTTGTGGTCTTCTGAACAAGCAAGCAAGCAGATTACAGAAAGCAGATGTTGGCTGTAAACGTCTTACACAAAGACAAATGTTTCCGGGGAACTCTTAGATCAAACAGGGCCTAGCAGGCAGTTTTGTTATCTGCGTCCTTGTGGCTGTCAGTGCTTTCCTGGGGGCTGGCGCCTGAAGATATCACTTCCCTGTGACTGATTTATTGGAAAGTTTTTCACTCCTACATAAGGAACAGCAGTTTGGGATGTGTGAGATACTAAACAGCACCTGTGATCTGAGTGTAGGGAATGATAAGGAGACAGCAAAAATTCAGGATTAGCGGAGCCAGATTATGCAGGGTTTTATAAACTATGCAAAATTTACCTTATACTTAGGACAGAGGGTAGCCATTGAAGGGTTCTGGGAAGAGTAACAAACAGATTTAATATTTAAAAGTTCATCTTGGCTGTCTTGAATAGCAGGGATTGAAAAAAGACAAGATGTGGAGACCATTCAAGTAACTCGTAATTTGGGCTAGAATGACACTGATACAGTTGGTTTCTTACCATTTCTGTATTTCTGACACTAAGAAGTACATTTTGTCTCAAAGATCTTTGGCTCAGGGGAAGTGGCCCTTCCAGCACTAATGTTCCTAAATTCCAGGTCTGCACAATTCTGCATTTCAAAGCCATTCTCCTTCCTTGCAACTTTCTCACATCTAACTTTTCCTTGTGCACTCATTCCAAATTTTGTTTCTTCTATCTTGCCAATCAGGACAATGGCTTCTCAGGACAATATGCTTTTTATTTACCAGCCAGAATGCTTTCATTCAAATCAGCATTTGCACTCAGCTTACAGATTTGGGCTTTATTATAAGAAATAATGATAAATACTAGGGTAAAAAACTGTGTACCAGGTCCCCACTCCACTCTCCAATTAATAATGAGGCACTAAAATCACTTGGAGCTTTTAAACGACAGCTTCTCATTTTATTCAGAAAGACCTATCAGGTGTGGAGTTATCTCCATTTTAAGGCTCACCGTGAAAGCCCGCAGTTCTCTCCTCTCGATTCTGCAGTCGCTACCCACAACCCCGCCAGGACAGTCACCAGTATCTCCGAGCCCTCTGGGAAGTGGACTCCTTCCGCCGAGACCCCCGACGTGGCCCTGTCGCCAAGTGCGCAGATGCGACTCCGCACGGAGCCTTGGCCTTAAGTCTTTTGTCTTCTCGGAGCCCCAAGACGACTCTGTCCGCCCGTCCCAAAGCGCAGCCCAGTGGAGATCGAGTCCGCAGCCGGTGCACGCAGCTCTAATGCCTCCCACCGCAGCTCGAGCCAGGCTCTCAGGTTCGGGCCTCGGTGGAAAACGGCGGGGCCGTGCCAGCATCCAGCTCCGCCTCCGGCATCGACGAACATCCCGCTGCGTCCCGAGCCGGCTTTGTTGGTTTAGCTCTGAGCGAAGAGACGCCTGGAAGCAGGGTTGCCGCTAAGCCTCCTGGGCAGTGGAGTCCGGGAGCGTGAAGTGGGCGTGACGGACGGGGGCATTCGGGGAGCCAGATTGTAGAGGCCGGAGGGCTCGGCTTCTGAGGTGTGGAGAGCGAGAGCGCCTCCGCCTGGTTTTGACCTTAAATCTTGTCACTCCACCAAGATCCTTAAGGTTCTGAAATTTTGGTACAGAAAGAAAAACATGGGGACTGCATCTTACTTATTCTCCTCTGTGTTAATCGGTTTGGGAGCCCGCCTGTATTTGCGGGCGCCACTGCAAGGGATTTAACTTAAAGTAGGAGGGAATCTCGGCCTGTATTTTTCCAGGGTCTTAAAATAAGGAACTAGTGAGGGCCCATCTGATCAACTGTTTTGTGTTTATGAATAGCGAGGATGAACCAACTATGGGAGCCCTGCTTATTATAGTTATTGCTACCATAATCACAGGTCACCTTATGGACACTTGTGACATTTAGGGTCTCATAGGAGTTTCTGTACGATTTGGAACCAGATGTGTGACTGAGTCTCACAGTTCACCACCCTCTTTTTTTGCCCTGATATGCCATGTAGTGGCTTATCTTGGTACTCCAGAGGATGGTCTTCCAGCCTTAAATAATAAAGGTTCCAAGCAAAATAGAATTACTTCTGAGGCCCTAGAACTTAAATGCATAGGACTAAGCTTCCTAGGAGTAGGAGGGAGTAAAGGGAGATGCTCCAAAGAGCAGGACAATTCCAGAGGAGGGCAAGCCTAACATCGAAATCTTTCTCCAGAGCTTCAGAGTTGAATGATTTACACAAAGAAGCACAAAGATTACGTATTGCTGAAAATCCATGTTTATCTCATCTGAAACAGTGAATAAGGAGAAAGTCAAAGCAATAACAGGACAAAGAAGAGAAGCTGATCATGGATTATTTAACCATTAAAGTTGGGGGAAAAGGTAAGAATTGCAGAAATAAGCATGAAGTTGAAGTAGTGACAAGTGGAGGAAATGCTTTTGACGAGATTGAAAAGGTTAGTTGTCCCTGTATGATAGAAAAGGGAAGCAGACACATGTCAGGGGAAGGCCCTGAAGTAGAGAAACTCTCAGTAAGCCACCATGTGTGGGAATCACTAAACAGGCTTCTTGTAGCTCATTCTCCAGTCCCATCTTTTTCTTTTAGCACTTCTGCGTTCATCCATATTCCCTCTGAAGCCACGCAAGGGAAAATATTCTATAGTGGTTGCTTTTGTGATGAAGGGCAGGTCATACTTTTCCACCCCTGTTAGACTGTTTCAAGAAGTTGATGTATTGTGGATCTGTGAGTTTAACTTTTTTGGTCAAAGCACTTTCACTTTATTGTCTTGTTTTATCCTCATCTGAGCTTTTTGAGTTAAAGTAGGAGATATATAGATATATATATAAATAAATTCAGCTGGCTTGTGATAGCTTTTGTCCTAGTAAATTTGGAAGTAGGAAGATAGAGTTTTATCTCTTTTATGGCTTTTTTCCTTCTCCTTCTAGTCATGACTACTGAGGATGCTTCTGTGCCCCAAAAACAGAGCACAGAAGAAATGGAATCTACTGTTGAGCTCCTGCCTGTTGAATTCCAGGTAAGTGTAAGTTTAATTTCCTTCCCCTGAAATCTTAGCTTGGTGTTTATAGTATGTCCTTGTTTCTTCCACCTTGTTTCAGAGGTTCATTTCATAGAAATCCATTGTACAGAACTGAACCAAAGTAATTTTTTCTTGAAGACTTGAGGCTCCGGGGGTGCTCAGGCTGAAGCTTTAAATATGGGATTAATCTGAGTTTTAAAGTATGAAACTGTGATCACTAAGAAAATAAGTGTAGATAGAAAAGAGATGAGATCTTCTTACTGAATTCTGTAGCTCTCCAACACTTAGAGATCAAGGAGATGGAGAGGAACCAGCAAAGGAGACTGAGAAGATATGGCCAATGAATTAAAGGGAAGCCAAAAGTGTGGCATCGTGGTAACTAATAGAAACAAGTGTTTTAAAGAGCTGTGTTAAATGCTGCTGCTAAGTCAAGTAAGATGAGGCCGGAGAGTTGATCATTGGGTTAAAAAATATGAAGATCATTGATGACTGCCAAGAACAATTTCATGGAGTAGTAGGAGCTAAGGCCAGATTGGGATGGGTTTAGAAGAAAATAGGTGGAAATTGGAACCAGAGACTATAAACAACTATTTTGAAGAGTTTTACTGTAAAGGAAAAGAAAAGAATAGAGTGATAGCTAGAAGGACTAGTAAGACCAAAGAGACTTTGTTATTTTTTTTTTAAAAAAGAGGAGAAATAACAGGTTGTTGATAGGTATATAAGAGTAAATGGAGAATAGGTTTAAGGACTGAGCTCTGGGGAACTCCAACATTTGGAGCCAATTTTCAGACATTATTACATTTATTTTAAACAAATGATCTTGTAAGTTAGGGATGATACCTATTTCAAAGTAAACATAGAGTTTGAATCATTTTAGAACAGTTGATCATCTTCAATAAAAATTAGTAAGTCCATTCATTAAGAACAACTTTAATTACTAAAGGATAACAAGACAAATCTAAAAGTCATGGACCCAAATACAGAGAAAGAAGAAAAATCTATTTAGAATAGCATGACTTTCCATATGCATTCATGATAGCAAGCTGAATTTCTATAAAAGCTCAGAATATTCCAGGAATCAGTATAAATTGCATGTATGAGCCTTATCCCATCTACAGTGTAGTTAGTAATTAACACTTGTTTGTCATTCCAAATGTTAGATTTATTTAGTAAAATATGTGAGAAGCAGAAGAGTATAGTTAAGAGTATAGTTCTGGAGTCAGAACTGCCTGAGTCTAAATCTTAGCTCCAATCTTTACATCTGTAAATAGTGTTAACAATAATACTTACTTCATATAGTTATTATTGCAAGAGGTAGTTCAAAGGACTTAGAAAATAACATAGACAATTGTTATAAATGTTAGCTATTAGTATTTTCTCTAACACAGACTAATACTTAGGAATTTAAAAATATTCCATAAAATGGTTAAAATAAAGATTTAACCTTTAAATTAAATAACACTTTCTCTTCTAGATCGTTCTCTTCTCTCAGGGATTACCAAGTCTTACAAGAATGTGCTTGTTCTTCCAGGAATTGGTGACTGTCAAAGATGAGGAAATGGACTTCATCCATGTGGAGGAAGAAGAGCTGAATTCTGCCCAGAGGTACATGGGCATGGATATGAAGGTGGAGACTTGTGGGAGCCTAGTATTTTGGGGTAAGGAAGTTATTTTGTAATGAAAGCTGCTTATTGGAACATAAGTTTTCTCTATAATTAATGGCATAAAATGTCATAGTTTTGCTTATGATCCAGAGAGCTCTGATCTCCTACAGGATCCCTGATCACTTTAGGCTCAGAATTCGTCTTCTTTTTTCTTTTGGTAAGTTAAAGTTCACCATACGTGTAATTGAAAAAGGACAGCTTCATTATATTGATTTTAAGTCTTACAAAACTGTAGTAATCAAAACAGTGTAGTATTGCTGAAAGGATAGATGTAAATTAATGGAACAGAACAGAAAGTCTAGGAATAAACCCACACATATATGGTCAATTAATTTCTGAAAAATGTGCAAAGACAATTCAATGTTAAAAGGAGAATCTTTTCAATAATTGGACATCCATAAAATGAACTTTAAGTCATACCTCTCATCATGTATAGTAACTCAAAATGGATCACAGACCTAATTATAAAACTTAAAACTATAAAACTTCTAGAAGAAACGTTAAAGATAGTCATTGTAACTCTTTTTAAGGCAAAATTTTGTTAGATATGGCAGCAAAATCTTGATCTGGTAAAGCCATCTGGGTCTTGAGTTTATTTTATTGGAAAGTTTTTAACCTTGAATTTGGGTCCCCTGTTACATAGAGGACCATTCAGATTATTCATTTCTTCTTGAGCGAGCTCTGGTAATGCTTTTCCATCTTTCATTCCTGATATTGGTAATCTGTATCTTCTATATTTTAATTTTATTGGTCTTCCTAGGAGTTTAACAATTTTATTGATCTTTTCAAGGAACCAGCTTTTGATTTCATTGATTCTATGTATAGTTTTCTGTTCTCCATTTTGTTCATTGATGCTATTATCTTTATTATTTTTCACCTTTGCTAATTTTGTGTCTACTTTGCTCTCCTTAAGGTAGGAGCTTGATCATTGGTATAAGATCTTTCTTCACTTGCAATATGAACATTTAATGTTATAAATTTCTAAGTACTGCTTTAGCTACATTCTACAATTTTGATATGAAGTGTTTTCATTTCTGTTCAGTTCAATATAATTCAATATTCACTCTTCCTTGACTCATGAATTATTTACAAATTCCAAAATTTTAGGTGATTTTCAATAAATTTCTGTTTTTAAATTTTGTGGTTTAGTTCTGTGTGGTCAGCGATACTTTGTATGATTGCAATTCTTTACAATTTTTGAGACTTGTTTTATTATCCATAATATAGTCTCAAGGAATGTTCCACGTACGCTTAAAAAAATTTAATTAGGTCAGGTTGCTTGACAGTGTTGTTCTGGTCTTCTATATCCTTGCTGATTTGTTGTCTACTGGCTTCCGTTGATTACTGATGGAGGACAGTTGAATTATCTAACTATAACTGTGGGTTTGTCTCTTTCTCCTTTTAGTTCTATCAGCTTTTGCTTAAAGTAGTCTGAAATTCTTTTGTTAGGTGCATATACGTTAAGAGTTTTATATCTTCTTGGTGAATTGACTCCTTTATCATTATGTAGTGTCCCTCTTTAATTTTGGTAATATTCCATGTTTGCAAGTTTATTTTGTCTGATATTAATATAGCCATGGTAGCTTTTAATTAGTGTTGCATAGTATATATTTCCATTCTTTTAGTTTAACCTACTTAAAGTGGTTTCTTGTGGACAGCATACAATTGGGTCCAGTTGTAAAATACATTTTGACAATGTCTGTGATTTTTCAATTGGTATGTTTAGATCATTTACATTTAAAATCATTATTGATATGGTTGGATTTAAATCTTCCTTACAGGTAATTGTTTTCTATTTGTTCCATATTTTTCTCATAATTTTTTTCTGTGTTTTTTCATTATTCTTTATTCCAATTTATCTCCACTATTAGCTTATTATTAAACTTATTCTTATATTATTTTATTTTATTTTTTAAGTTTATTGGGGTAACATTGGTTAATTAATTATATAATTTTCAAGTGTACATTATAATTTGACATCTATATATTCTATTGTGTGATTACCACCCAGAGTCCAGTTTCCTTCAGCTACCATATATTTAATCCCCTTTATCCACTTCACCCTCCTCCAACCCCCTTATATTTGACCTCCTTTACCCTGTCTAACTCTTCCCTCCTCCCCGACCCCCTACCCTCTGGTAACCACTAGTCCATTGTCCATGTCCCTGAATCTCTATCCCGTTCATTTGTTGCTTTTAGGTTTATATCTCACATATAAGTGATATCATGTGATTTTCAACTTTTTCAGTCTGGCTTATTTTGCTTAGCATGATTATCTCAAGGTTCATCCAGGTTGTTGCAAATGGCAGTATTTCATCTCTTCTTATGGCTGAGTAATATTCTGTCGTATATGTGTACCACAGCTTCTTTAGCCAGTCATCTATTGTAGGACACTTCAGTTGCTTCCATGTGCTGGCCACTGTGAATAGTGCTGCTATGAACATCGGTGTGCAACTATCTTTTCGGATATGGGTTTTCAAGTCTTTGAGGTAAATACTCAGTAGAGGGATTGCTGGATCACATGGCAGATCAATTCTTAATTTTTTGAGGGACCTCTATAGTGGCTATACCACTTTGCAGTCCTACCAGCAGTGTATGAGGGTTCCTTTTTCTCTGAATCCTCTCCAACATTTGTTATTACTTGTTCTGTTGATTATAGCTATTCTAACAGGTGTGAGATGGTATCTCATTGTGGTTTTGATTTGCATTTCCCTAATAGCTAGTGATATTGAGCATCTTTTCATATTTTTGTTGGCCATTTGTATGTCCTCTAGGGAGAAGTGTCTGTTCAGGTCCTCTTCCGATTTTTTGATTGGATCTATTAAACCTTATTTTTAAAGTTTCTTTAAATGGTTTTCCTATGCTTCTTTAATTAATCACAGTATACCTTTAAATAATATGCTACTTTATGTATAGTATGGGAATCTTCTATAAACTTCTAATTTCTCTCTCTCATCTTTTTTGTAATTGTTGTCTTGCATTTTACCTTTATGTATGCTGTAAACCCATAATATTTTGCTACTGTTTTTGTTTAGGACAGTCATTATCTTTTAGAGCAATTAAAAATAAGAAAAAATTATATACTCATAAAAATTAATATTTATTTTTATTTATGACATTCCTGGCATTTTTTTTTTAATGTAGATGAGGGGTTGGCAAACTTTCTCTAAAGAGGCCAAGATAATAAACATTTTCTGCTTTGTGGGCCATATGGTCTTTTTTGCAACTACTTAACATTATAGCATGAAGGCAGCCATAAACAATATGCAAACAAATGGGAGTGGCCAGATTTGGCCTGTGGTTGGTCACATTTATCCCATGGGCCATAATATGTTGACTCCTAGTATAGATCCAAGTATTTGACTGATAACCAGGTACCTTCTGTCTATATTATTTCTTATAGTTCAGGTCTACTGGCATTGAATCCTCTAAGCACTTTAAATGTGTCATTTCACTGTCTTTGGGCTCACATAGTTTATGACAAAACTTTGCTGTAATTTTTTATCTTTGTTCTTCTGCATGAAATGCATCTTTTTTCCCTATGGCTATCTGTAAGATTTTCTCTTATGATGATTTTCAACAGTTTGAATATGATGTGTCCATGTGTGTGCATGTATTATCCTATTGGGGGTTCTCTGAGCTTCCTTGTTTCCTTGGTTTGATGTTTCTCATTAATAGTGGAATATTGTCAGCCATTAACACATCAAATATTGTTTCTGCCCATTCTCTCTGTCTCTTTTCTATCCTGGATTCTAATTACGTGTATGTTAAAACATTTGATATTGTCCTACAGTTCTTAGATACTCTTCTGTTCTGTTACTTTGTTTTTTCTCTCTTTTTTTTCTTAGTGTTTTTTCTTAGTTTTTTCTTAGTGTTTCAGTTTGGGTAATTTCTGTTAACCTATTTGCAAGTTTACTGATTCTTTTCTTACCTTTATTGACACAACTTCTGCACCCATCAAAGACATTCTTCCTCTCTGTACCATATTTTTTTCATTTCTAGCATTTTCATTTGACTTTTCTAGTTTCCATCTCTTTGCTAAACTTCCCCAACTGTTAATGCATGTTGTCTATATTTTCCTCTAGAGCCTTTTACATATAAATCATAGTAGTTTTAAATTCCCTTATAGTTTTAATATCTGAGTAATCATTTAATCTGGTTCTGTTGATTACTCTGACTATGGTTTTAGACAATCTGATTTGAATGGAGCTGGAGCTGGGTGCATGGCATGAAGAGAGGATGTAAGCAGACCTGTTATGAGGCTGCTTCATTAGTTTAGGTGAGAGTTAATGATGCTGAATGGGGGTGGTAATAGTGGGGATGAAGAGTACAAAATGGATATGAGACAGATTTGAGAGGAAGTATATCCCTAAAACTCGGTGATGTATTTGTTGTGTTTGGTAGGATAGAAGGAAGAGTTCAATATGATTTTCAAGTTTCTGACTTTCAACTAGAAAAACTTTTGGAGGTTTTGTGAGGATTAGTTGTGTTTGTATATTCAACCTTTTAGAGTAGTAGCTTACACTTAATTAACACTATATAAATGTTTGTCCAATATTATGATTCACAGTAAATTTTAAACTTCACATACCATGATATTCTCAACTAATAAAAATTATGGTGGCATTACACATATATTTTACTCATATATTGGTTATGTTTCTATAATGGGATAAAACAATTTAAGAATGCTTATTGCCCTCCAGGTTTGCCTACGTGCTTGTATTGTTTGTATTCAATTCATTTTATACAACATACATTTAATTGTTGTATGATGTGTTATTTAAAATATATTTAATTTAAAATCTTGGTGGTGCTGTTTTTTTGGATGATGAAACCTGGGAATGTACAGGTTGAAGGAGAGGATGAGTTAACATATGCCTATATTGAATTCAAGGTTTCTTAGTGGATATATACAGTAAATAGTTAGCTATATGGATGTGGAAGAGAGAGAACTGAGCTACAATGGCAATCATATTTCAATGGATAAATATATCCAAACAACATGTTGTACACCTTAAATTTGCACAATGTTGTGTGTCAATTAAATATATTTCAATTTTTTAAAAGTCAATTAATACCATGGATTGGATGAGGTCTTTAAAGGAGACAGTATAGTTGGAAGGTGACAGGGACAAAAGAGGGGAGCCTAAGATTGAACACTAAGAACTATCAACATTTAAGAAGAAAACACAGCAGAAAAAGGTCCAAAGAAATACAGATCCAGAGAAAAAACTGGAGAGCTTATAATTATAAAAGTGAAGAGAGAATAGAGGTCAATTATATCTGAACAAAGTTGAGGTGGCAGGGAGAATGTTGTTAGGAGGAAAGCATGGTCAGCACTGTCAAGTGGTACTGAGAGGCTAAGCTAAACAAGGAATGAAAGGATCACTGGATTTAGGTGACATAAATTGTTAGTGACTTCAATGAGAACAGAGAAATTCAGGAACAAGTATGTGATGAGAGAATATGCAAAACCTTTTTGAGAAATTTGGCTATGACAAAAAAAGAAGGAAGAAAGGATGGAGGGAGAGGAGATGGAAGGAAGCAAGGGAGGAAGGAAAGAAAAAAGGGAAAAGTGGTTAGTGGAGACACAAAAACATAATTAAAGTATATGGTAAACAAAAAAAATCTGTGCCTTTAATAAAGGACTGGAGAGAACTATTTAAAAAGTTAAAAGTGGTTGTCTCCAGATGGCATTATTATAAGCGATTTTTGTCTAATACTTTCTTAAACTGTTTGGTCTCAACCTGTGTTTTCATCTTTCTTCCCTTCCTTAGTTATTTTGAGTTAACATTTATTTTCATTCTATCTGCTTATTTTTCTCCCTGGTCAGTCTGTTCAGTTTTTCGTTCACTTAGATAAAGCATTCTCATTGTCTGTCCTTTTTATTGTACCTTATATTAGTCATTCTCCCAGCTCTGTTATTCCCTGAAACAACCTAATTTTCCACCACTATGAGGCACTTTCCGAAAATATTCAAATAAACATTTTAATAGGGATCGTTTTTATTTTTTTATCCTCTTGCCAACTCTGTGGTTTTCTTCTTCTTCTCTTCCTCCCTCCCTCCCCCTCCAATCCCCTACCCTTCTTTTCCCTTCCTCCTCTGTCATTATCTTATTATTATTTTATATTAGTTTCAGGTATACAGTATGACAGTTAGACATTTATATAATTTATGAAGTGATCTCCCTGATTACTCTAGCACCCACCTGGCACCACACATAGCCATTACAATAACTCAACAGTTTTCTTACTCTCAACACCAAGAACATAAACATTTTCACTTTTTATTTCAGATTCTGAATCTATATGTGAAACTAAAGAGTTTCTTTCAAAGCAGGAAGTGTATGAAGAAGTATCATCTATCTGAAAGGGAGCTAATAATAGAAAGACTTAAAAAGGATGATTCCTGGGACTCCAGATTTATAGAAGCCTGGGAATGTAAAGGCACATTAGAAAGGCAGCAAGGAAATCAGAAGAAAGATTTAAGGCAAGTCATAATTAAACACAAGGAAAACCTTGTGGAGGAGTGTAATGAAATCAGGGGAAGTTCAAACTCAATGAAACATCAGAACATTTACTCATTGGAAATGCAATGAATGTGGGAATTCCTTCAGTTACTATTCAGCCTTTATCCTACACCAGAGAATTCATACTGGAGAGAAGCCCTATGTATGTAATGAATGTGGAAAGGCCTTCAGTCGGAGTTCATCACTTATTCAACATCAGAGAATTCACACTGGAGAGAAACCTTATGAGTGTAACAAATGTGAGAAAGCTTTCAGTCATCGTTCAGCCCTTATTCAACATCATATCATTCATACTGGAGAAAAACCTTATGAATGCAATGAATGTGGGAAGGCCTTCAACCAAAGCATGTACCTTATTCAACATTACAGAATACACACTGGAGAGAAATCCTATATATGTGAGGAATGTGGGAAAGCTTTTAATGACAACTCATCCCTTATTAAACATCAAAGGGTTCATACTGGAGAAAAACCGTATGGATGTAAAGAATCTGGGAAAGCCTTTAGTGGCAGGTCAGGCCTTACTCAGCATCAGAGGTCTTGTATAGGTGAAGAGCCATATGAATGTAGCGAATGTAGGAAAGCTTTCAGTTACTGTTCAGCTCTTATTCAAAATCAAAGAACCCACACTGGGGAGAAATCTTACAAATGTAATGAATGTGGGAAAGCCTTCAGTGACTGCGCAGCTCTTGTAAGACATCAGAGAATTCATACAGGAGAGAAGCCTTACAAATATAAAGAATGTAAGAAAAGCTTCGGTCAGAGCTCATCCCTTACAAAGCATCTGAGAACTCATACTGGAGAGAAACCATATAAATGCAGTGATTGTGACAAAGTCTTCAGCCAGAGTTCATTTCTTATTCTACACCAGAAAACTCATACAGGAGAAAAATTCTACAAATGTAAGAAATATGAGAAAACTTTCAGTGTGTGTTCAGCCTTTCATCAACATGAAAAAATTCATAATGAATAGAATGCAGCAAATTTCTAAAATAATTACATATTCTCACTATGACTGTAATGATGAGCAAAGTTGAAGTACTCACATTACCTGATAACAAGAATTACTATAAAGTTACAATAATTAAGATAGTGTGTATTAGTGTAGGCTAGATAAATAGGTCAGTGAAACAGAAACGAGTCCTGAAATAGACCCACCCACTTAAATTGTCATTTCATTTTCAAAAAGAGGTGTCAGAGCAATTTAACAAATAGTGCTTGAACAACTGGATATTCCATAAGGGGAGGAGGAAAGAACTCTTGGCCTCTATTTCACTTTGTATGCACAAATTAATTAGAAATGGATCAGAAACCTAAATTTAAAAACTAAACTATAAAATACTTAGAAGAAAGCATAGGAGATTACCATCATGAGATGATGGTAGACAAAGATTTCTTAGGACAGAGAAGCAATAACCATAAAAGAAAAATTATAAATTATACTTAATGAAAATTTAAAACTGTTGTTTTATTTTCATAAGTAGTTAAGAAAATGAATAGGCAACCCACAGACCTGGAGACAATATTTACGAATCATGTATCTGTGATCATGTATCTGTAGACTTGTGTCCAGAGTGTAAAGGGAACTCCGACAATTCCAGAATAAAAAGACAATAACCCAACACATAGTAGGGGCAAGAGAGTTGAACTTCACAAAAGAAAATATACAAATATTTAAGAAATCCATGAAAAAGTGCTCAATAGCATTAATCATCAAGGAGATGCAAATTAAAACCACAGTGAGATACTACTACACACACCTGAACAGTTAAAAAATTAAAATTAAAATTAAAAATACAAATGTTGGTAAGGTTGAGGAACAACTGGTAGTCTCATATATTGCTGGTGAGAATATAAAATGGTACATTTTGAAAAACAGTTTGGCCATTTTTTTAAGTAAAATTAAATGCATGTTCTTTGACTCAGCAATTTCACTCAAGTATTTACAGTAAAAATGGAGACATATGCCTGAAGAAAGAATTGTTTTTAATTTATAATAAAAACAAGAAACAATACAAATTTCCATTAAGAACAGCAGGGAAAATGAAACTCATATATTCATGCAATACTACTTAGCATTTAAAAGGAATGATCTAGTGATACACGCAACAACATGGATGTATCTCACAGATGTTATGCAGAGCAAAAGAAGCCAGATACATACATACATATGTGTGTGTGTGTGTGTGTGTGTGTGTGTGTGTGTGTGTGTGTGTGTGTGTGTGTATTTATACACCATATGATTTCATTTATATGAAGTTCTAGGTGAGGCAACTAATTTTGGTAGTAAGAATGCCTCCCTCCCCACAAAAGATGCCCACACCCTAATCGCTGAAACCTATGAATATGTTGTTACCTGGCAAAAGAGACTTTCCAGATGTAATTAAAGTTAAGGACTTTAAAATGGAGAGATTATCTTGGATTACACATAATTATAATTTTAATTACATGGATCCTTAAAAGCAGAAAACTCTCTGGCTGGAGGTATAAAGGATACAACAAAAATGAAAGAGAAGTTTAAAGCACAGGAAGGATTTTATGCTCCATTGGTGGCTTGAAGATGGAGGGATCCAAGGACCACAGTCCTACAGAAGCTGCCAATAACCTGAATGATCTGGAAGCTCTGGGGGAGAACTTCTCTGGGGAAGAACTTCCAGCTAAGAGCCCAGGCCTGTGGACACCTAAATTTCAGCCTTGTGGGCAGAAAACTAGCTGAGTCCACCTGGACTTCTGACCTATGAACTGTGAGAGAATAACTTCCTGTTGTTTTTAAGCTGTTAAATTTGTGATGGCAGCAATAGAAAACTGTTATATAAATCTAATGTGAAAAAGATTAGAACTGTGATTGCGTCTGTTAGGAGGGATTGACTGGGAAGGGACACTAATGCATTTTCTAGAATGAGGAAACAACTCTATACTTTGTTATGAGTGTGAGTTACATGAACATACCCTTCTGTCAAAAGTCATCAAATTGTGTAATTAGAAATTGTGCATATTAGTGTTGTAAATGTTACCTCACACACACATACACAAAACTGTAAATAAACCCTGAATTTTAATAGGTTTGTTTATTGTAGTGGTATGGATCAACAATTTTGAAACCTATGTGTTTATTAGGTATATTATTTAGGATATGATCAGAGAAGCAAAACTAAGGAATTTATAACTGGGAGCTGGATAAGCAGTCTGTGAGTCTGCTGAAGTCAGTCGGGCTGGCAGTTGGGAAGAGAAGATGGATGTGGAGTGTAGAGGAAGAAAATGAAACCCCTATCTACCTTTCACCAGATCCACATTGGTCTCTCTCCACCTCTAAGCCTCCAATACTGATGATGTAGATAATCTGTAAAAAAGATTTCAAGCTTCATAGCAGAACTGCACATGAACCTGACTCAGGATTCATAAAAGGTGAAGGAGGAGATCTCTCAGGACCTGAAGGAACTGGAGTCTCAGCTCTTGCCCTAAAGAGATCTGGTGGTAGCCAGAGAAACTAGAATGGGCTGCCATCCTATGCCAACGACTTGAGCCAGCAGACATCCCCCTGAACAGCACAGCACCTGGACTTCCAAGCTTAAACATACCTGATGCTTGACTTCCACCTCCCATATCTCATGCAAATTTTTCTTGTAGCCAATCCTAAATGAAAACTATGCAGGTTAGGCAATTCTGAGAAATGTAGTTCTATTTTAGCTGAATTCACACTACAAAATCACACAATTCCACTCCCTAAAAATGCCCTCTGCTACTTCTTTATAGCCAAAAACCTACCCCCACTCTTAACCCCTGGAAACCATTGATTTATTCCCCATCTCTAGAATTTTATCTTTAACAGAATATATAAATGGAATCATACCACATATAGAATTTTAGTCTGGCTTGTTTCATTTGGCATAATATATTTAAGATTCATCTATGTAACTGTGTGTGTCAATGGTTTGTTTCTTTTTAGTGGTGAGTAGTATTCCATTATATGGCTATGCCATGGTTTGTTAATCCATTCACTAATTGAAATATATTTGAGGGGTTTCCAGTTTTAAACAATTATTAATAAAGTTGCTATGAACATTAGCATACAGGATTTTGTCTAAACACAAGTTCTCATTTCTCTTGGGGAATTGCGTTGAAGTGGGATTGCTGGATCATATTGTAAATATATGTTTAACTTTAAAGGAAACTTGAAATGTTTTACAAAGTGGCTGTACCATTTTGCATTTCCACCAGCAATGTATGAGAGTTTCAGTTGATCTATGTACTTTCAAGCAGTTGGCATTGTCAAGATTTTGATTTCATTTTATTAAAAAAAAATTTATACATGCTAATAGGCATGTAGTGGTATCTAATTGTGGTTTTGCTTTGCATTTCCATAATGCATAATGAAGTTGACCATCTTTTCATGTACTCAGGAATAAAAACAAGTTGAATAAAAAGTTCTCAATAATCCTACCTTCTCAAGTCCTGTGTCAATTTTGTGTGTTCCATTGCCTTCAAACAACAGTTTCTATGTTTTGTTGTTATAGATCATGGCTGCAAAATAGTTCTTTTGTTCTCCTCATTTCTAAAGATGATTTGTTCACTCCTCTCCCCAACTTAACCTTCATTCTGGTTTTAACCATGCAACTTGCTTTGGCCAATGATATGTTAACATAACACAAGTGTGTGCTTAAAAAGTGCTTGCATGTTTGGGATTTATACTCTTGTGTCTTCCATGACCATGAAAAGAACTTACCCAGACTAGCCTGTTCTTTTCAGGAAGAGGATGAGAGACAAGTGAAGCTGAACTACTCTGACCGAGACCAGATTAATTCTGCTGACCTTTAGCCAACCTTCAAACATGTGAGCAAGCCCACTCAAAATTAGAATTCTTCAGGCAAGACTAGCATAGAGAAACCAACCTCCAGAAGACCCACAGGCATGACAATAATAAATTCTTACTGTTGTATACCAGGAAACTTATGGTTGTTTATTAAATACTTTTGTAGCAAATGGTCATTAATATATTTGTCTAATATTTTGTCATTTTGACTGACGGGCTATAAATTTTCTCATATATTTCTACTTTTTTTTTTGTGATCACTTTTTCATGTTTTACAGGTTCTCATAATGCTCTGGAATGGTTTGGAGAATGCATTTGCCCCAACCCTATGGAGTTTGCAAATTGTAAGCCATTTTTACATTTGATTTTTTTTGCAAGGTATTGTTAATTTGCATGCAAACATTTAAAGCACAAGCTAGGGGCTCAGATATCACTCTTGTGAGCTCTTTTCCATACATGGCCTAAGATAGGCTGCTCTTCTGACCATAACCCTAGGCTGATAAAGAGATTTTACCAATGCATTAATTTCCCGGCTTCCTATTTCTTATAAAGTCCAGTTCCAAATTCATGCAAGGCATAGGGCCTGTAGCCTCACCTCTTGCTCCTAGGTAGGTATTAAAATACCAACCTTTAACTTTCCTCCTTAGTGCAGTAGGCTGCACATGTCAGTTTCATAAAAAATACCAATCTCTAAATGTTATTCAGTTTTGATTTCATTATGGGTTCTGCTGCTTCAGTTCTTCCCCATAATTATAATTTCCCCTTTCTTTCTTTGTTTCTGTCCTTATAGACTTCCATGATTTTTAGCTCAGTGATAAGATTTTTAAAATGTTTTATACAGTATTTTATATTCTTGGGACTAAAAGAAGAAATGTGTTCATTATCTGTCATCTCGTCTAGAAGGCTAAGTCTAGCTTTTATATTTTAATTCTAAGAATATCCAGTAAATAAGACACATCATTGTGCTCCAAATTAAGTAAAAACACCTCATGAAAGATCAAAATTCCTTCCTCTAGTCCCAATTTCTTCTCCAGTTTCATCTCTGTTTACCATCCCTCTTTGCACATTATGCTCTAGTATTTATGATCATTCATTTCCTCATACATCATCCCCTGTCTTGATTCAGGGCCTTTATATATGCAGTAGCATCTACCTGAAACATTCTTGTCACCTTTCTTCATCTGATTTACTTCTATTTATCCCTCCAGTATCAGCTTAAATTATCACTTGCTCTAGAATGCTTTCCCCAACCCTAAACTAGGTCACTTACCTCTAGTATTATGTTCTTGTAACCCCTTTTAGTTCTCTTGCCATCACTTTATTATCATTACTTGTTCAATGTCTTTCCTATTACAGTTGACTCTTGAACAATGCGGGGGTTAGGGACACCCGGCTCTGTGCAGTTGAAAATTCGCGTATAACTTTTGATTCCCCAATTGTCCCTAATTCCGAGGAGGATTGGTTCCAGGACCGCGCCCCCCCCCCCCCCCCCCCCCCCCCCCCGCACGCCTCCACAGTTACTAATGTCTGTGAGTGCTCAAGTCCCTTATATAGAACAATGCTTATAGTTTGGTCCTCTACATCTGTGGATTTCCAACCACAGATCAAAAATACTGTTTTTGATCTGTGCTTGACTGAATCTGTGGATGTGAAACACAGGGATGTGGAAGGCAAACTGTATATTGAAAAAATCGGCATATAAATAGATCCACACAGTTCAAACATGGGTTGTTTCAAGGGTCAACTGCATATATAAGCTGATTCTTTATTATATTTACTTGTTGAGTGTCATTCAATGATAGAGTTTTGCAGTGGCAGAGACATAGTGTATCTTGTTCACTGCTTTATTCTCATTGCATATCACTTACCGCAGACATAATAAATAATGGTGAAATGACAGAGTGAATGAATCATACCTAACTTTTTAGTTACTAAGAGTGGATATAGGATTTACTTTGGAATTAGACTCAACATGAAAGAGCCTTGTATATGAACTCAGTGGAGTAGTCTTTCATTTGCTGTTAAATAACTCCATGATTATGGGTGTGTCTCTTAACTTATAGAAGCACAGTATCCTATTCTGAATTATAAAAATTATGAATTAGATCATTAAATGTCTTCTGTATCTCTAATGCTCAGTGTTCTCTATGTCTGGAGTGTCTAGGATCCCAAACTACCCAATTTATTCCCATAGAGCAAAATTTATTCCCTTTCAAAGTCAAGAAGGATATATAATTATTTTAAACAAATTTCTAAAACAAAAACAAAAACAAAAAAACAACAAAAAGATAAAACAAAACAGAAACAAAACAAAACAAAAACACAATTTCTCTACTTTGCAACACCAGTTTTTAGCCCTCAAGATGACTTTCTGTGAGAGATAAACAAATTCAATGAGTTATTGAGGAGTTCCCAGGAGCCTCCATGGGCCTCTATTGCTCTAACCCTCATATTCCTGTGAGACATTTCTCATTTTATTTCCAAGCAGTATCATCCAGCTGCTCCTTATGTTCTAGCCCAAAAGGGAATAAATCAGAAGCCAAACCCCTGAAATTACCAGAATTATCTGAAATGGTTCCAATTAGCACATTAGCAGCTCTGAAGCAGGATCATTTGCAGTAGATTCTGGGTCCTGCCCTAGGCCTAGAAAGACTCTTGAGAATGAGTCCTTTTGAGGTTCCATGAGTTGTGTGAGAATTGGGAGGGGATGTTTGGGGAACAGGGGAACCATTTCTAAGTCCACTTAAATGGATAATGAGTGAAGAGAATATTGTTTCCTATAGGGAAAACCAAGAGCAATCCAAATTTTACGTTACTGAGCCTCAGGGGCTCTAATAACTGCAGCCCCAAGTTGATTTCATATAAGTCTTATTTTCTTTTCCAAGATCCATCAAGATCTCTGAAGTCTGGAGAACCAGAGAATTTTTATAAAGTTTAAATTTCTTTTCTTAGACAAACACTATTTGATTCCCAAAGAGCCCAATGAATGGGCTAGAAAGGTGCTGAATATGTAGATAAATGCCCATCAGGTGCCTAGTGGCCTCCAACAAGATCATTAGCACAGACTCCACCAGAGGCACCCTTGGTTCTTCTTTCTTGATTTTCTGTACCTCTATCCCCACAATAGGAATGTTCCTCTGCTTTTGCTTTCCTTATTCATGAGTGCTTTGTCTGTTACCAATACCACAGATTTAGAGAATCCAAACAAAAAGATGGGAACACCAAGGTTGGAGCAACCAGGGGACATGATCATTGGAGGCATCTTTCCCATTTACATGACAGAGTCTTCACAAAGTTGAATTTCACTGCTGGGCCAATTAGACTGCACTCATCAAAGTGAGTAACTTAATAGGTTTTTACTGCTATCTAGCACTTGAAAGGAGATGATGAGGTGTATTTTCTAATGATATCCTCAAATATCCTGGCATACAGGTGTAGTCAGTAACTAATAACTACTTCTTTTTTTAAATATTATTAATATTAACATCCTGTCCTGTCTTTGAGTGAAGCTGTTGTCCTGCTCCACTGTGTTCAATGTACATATATTCCAGTACATATATTCTTGATTACATTTTTAACAAAAACTTATATGAATGATTTCTATACAAGTGAATTTTTTAAATTTAATTTTATTAGTTTCAAGTATATAGTACATTGGTTAGACATCTATATAAGTGGATTTTTAACAATTATTTTTATTCTTCTTCAAAAATTACAAGATGCATATTTACCACAACCTGTGAAACGATACCAAAAAAAAAATCCATAGTTTTTAGCTTTCACTTTTCATTTCTTCACTCATATCTTTGAGAGCACAGTAGTATATTATTCGACACCTTTCTTCAGTCTTAACCTTATACACACATCTGTACAAATGAATAGAATTTTAAATTTTATTTTACTGTTTATTTAATATCTATAAAAAGAAGAATTGTGCTATTTGCATTATTATGTAACTTGCTTTTCTCCTTTAATATCAGCTTTTAATTTTCCAGAAGACATTTGGAAAGTGGGATTGCTGGGCCAATATGAACATGTATTATTTACGTCAATAAAAATCACCAGAATACTTTTCACAAATATAGAAAGGAATATTTCTTCTTGTAATGTTGAGATAGTCAGTGGCTGTTAGTCAGTGCATGCCCACAAAAATTCCTCTCAAAAAATTTCCTAATTTGGCCTGCAGTTTTGAGGAAATAGTCTAATACCGCTGGTTGCTGGTCAAACTCTATTCTAGTAGTTCTCAGATTTTGGTGTGTATAAGAATAACTGAAATGCTTGTTAAAGTTTAGATCCCTTGGGCTCACCCCCAGAGCTTTTCCTTCAGTAAGCATGAAGAGGAATGCAGGAAACTGCATATTTATACTGCATATGCTACTTGATGTGATTGTTTCAATAGCTGTACTTTGAGGAACACTTTTCAACCCCATGGTACCATAAGTTCAAAAAATTTTGGTGGTCTGGTTCAATTTAAAGATGATGATTTAATGTAAGATAATATAATCAAGTTCTAAAATTCATCCTTAAATTAGACTTTGAAAAGTCAAATATGCATTTTGTAATCTCTAGGTTAATCATGAAAAGAACACTAAAAGATTGACTAGCTAACAATTTAGTACAAAGGACTAAATAAAATGATAAAAATATTTTAATCTAAATTTAGGAGGAATAAGGAGAGGAAAAAAAAAAAACATTTAATATGTTGGTCCAAGAAAGTTAGTATATCTAAATGTCAGCTATTAAACATAAAATTGACATACTAAATAAAAGATTCAGACTGTCAGGCTGCATAAAATAATTAACAATATGCTACTTTTAAGGGACACTTAGGGACACAGAGTGAAAATAAAATGACATACTTTGCAAATACTAATCAAGAGAAAACTGATGTAGTTATATCAATATAAAACAAGGTACAGAATAGAGCAATGAGTATTACTAAAGATAAAGACAGTTATTTCATAAAGATAAAAGGGCCAATCTAATAGGAAGACAGAAGATCTTAAATATGTATGCAACCAATAAAATATCTTCCAAATACAGCAAGAAAAAATTGACAAAGTTAAGCTCATCTCACAATAGCTGATAGAATGAGAAACAAAACAGACTATAAAAGCTTTGAACAATGCAAATAACTAACCTGACCTAATTGACATGTATGGAACACTGCCACCCAAATAACTGTAAAATGCATATTCTTTTCAAGTCCACATGAAACACTTATCAAAATAGACCATATGATAGGCCATGAAGCAATCTCAACAAGCTTCAATGGATTAAAGTAAAATATATTATATTCTCTGACCACAGTGGAATTAATCTAGAAATTAGTAACAAAAAAGATAATGAGGAAAAAAGCATCAACTTCCTAGAAATTAAACAATATACTTTTAAATAACCAAAGAGAAAAGAGGAAATAGAAATAAAAATTGGAAATATTTTGACTAAATAATAATGAAAATACAACATACCCAAATTTGTGGGATACAACTAAAGCAATATGTTAGAGAGATATCTCTAGCATTAAATTTTCTAAAAATAGAAAAGGTTGAAAACAAATTATCTCAGTTTTCACTGAAAGACCAGAAGCAAAAGCAAATTAAACACAAAGTAAAAGAAAATACATAATAAAGAACAGAAATTTTAAAATAGAAAGCAAATATACAATATAGGAAGTCAACAAAGCTAAGAGTTAACATCTTGCATATGACTGTGTTTGCAAAAAGAAACTGGAAGAACTCACAAGAAACTAATTATTACATGTTGGGGTTGAAAGGAATGAAGTCGATGGGGCAGGTGTAGAGGGCAGCTGTTCCCTGTATTTTGTTTTGATTTTTGAGCCATTACCTTTTCAAAAAATTTTCATATCCACCCAGTGCTATTCCAAACTGTACTGAATTTTGAGTCAAAAAGAAACATATGTACCCCAGTATACACTTATCAAAATATCTTTTCATGTTTTGAACCAGATAGGAAAAGTTAATAAAAGCTCTATAATTTTTAAAAATGACTATATATAAAGTCCACATTGCCCAGTTTGTTTGCACATCATTGTTAACCTGCACAAAATGGAATGTGATGGCCATGAGGCCTAGGAGTCATTAGCCGATTGGAAATGACTATTCCCAATGCATAATAACTGCAGGTTACAAAACAAGCAAACAATAACCTTGTCTTATTTAACATTTTGATATTTTTGTTCATCATTGCCTTTTTGCAATAATTTTGATTTTTAAAAATATTGCTTTACGATATTATTCATCTTGATTACTGTTTTTTTTTTTTTTGCACCCTCTTAAATTTTGCACCCAAAATGAATGCTTCACTTGCCTCACCCTAATTTCTACCTTGAACACATTATGTAGGACCATTCGGAGCTGGGAAAGTTGGAATGGGAGTTGATTCAGAGTAATTTTCATCATACCCAAGGAAAGTAAAGAATCTTTGTAGACATATGTATTTAAAAAATTTACTAAGGGACTGTACAGATATTGGTAGATGTAAGGAAATTTTAAAACTTAATTTGTAGTTTGTTTATTTACTTATTTTTTTTACCCAGAATTATAGCCTGGAGTTACTGGGTAATTTGGGTCTTAATCTTTGCAACTGAAGAAATCAACAAAGACATCTATTTGTTACTCAGTCTCACTCTAGGATTCTCCATTTGGGACTCTAGGAGCTCCATCTCAGGGTCCCTCCAGGGAACCATCAGCTTCCTGACTGGGTCGAAGAACCCAGTACCCGACTATTGCTGCCAAGCTTACCCTCCTCTCTTTGCTCTGACTAGGGAATCTCAATGAGCGCTGTCCATTCCCATGGCAAGATAACTTTCCCCAGGTGAGTAACGTGGAAGCCTGTTCTCATTTCTTATCATTCTTTACCCACCAGCCTGACTCTTCTCTTGGCAGTTTGAGCCTAAAGTCATAGTTCTTTCTCTCATTACAGAAAGCAGCCCCACTCAAAATATAAACAAGCATACGGGCATTCATTCATATAGATATAGCAAACATTTTCCTCAAAATATTATATTATCCTACTGCTAAATATCCAACTGGCATTCATCTTTCCGTTTTCCCCAACCCATCTTTAATTACTCAAATTATAAAATTTTTGCCAACATGAGAGTGGGTGAGGACAGGTGAAGATTCTTGCCATCCGTAATTGTAGGTAAGAAGGTCAGATAAAAGGAAAATTAGCCAGAGAAACCCTCCAACTTGCCCCACAGAATCAGAATGACATCTGTGGCATGTAGAATCCAACTCTAGACTGAATAATCTGAAAGTGCATCGACCTATATGGCATTAAGGTTTCAAGATGAATCTGAAAATCACAGAACGTGAGATTGGGAATCAATGTATTGATTTAGTATATTTATATTGAATATACAATTCTATAGGCAATATAACATTGGCTCAGTTTACTGGAGCCATCATTACTGGTGCTGCCTGATTACTATAAGTGACTGATCATGATTAAAAAGTAATATAATCCATACTTTCTATCAATGAAACATGACCTAAATATGTTGGGAAAAAATACTACAGGAATGAATATGATAGTGGACAATTTAGTGCAACTAAAACCAAGGGCTTTGAAAACTGGCAGAGATGAGTGCTTAGATAAGTATGAGTTAAACTTTGACTTTGATTAATTTTAATTTTGGATATTATTATGAGCAAAGAATAATAATAGTGGGTAATATTTATATAGTGCTTATTTTGTGTAAGGTATAATTCTAATCGCCTTACATATAATAGCTCATTTAATCCACATAACCATTGCTTAGGTACTATTATTCCCCCCATTTTAAGGATGAAGGTAAAAGCATAAAGTCACAACTCATCAGTGGCAGACCCATGACTTAAATTCAGGTAATCTGGCTCCAGAGTCTTTACTGTCTTTGTGTGTGCACGTGTGTGTGCGTGCATGCGTGCGTACACTCATGTAAAATACCCAGGTAGAGAGGAGGCAAGCTAATCTAAATATGGTTAAGGGTGAGGAAAAATAGTGATATAAATATACAGTGAAGGTGCTTCACAGAGTCACTTAACTTAAACAAATTTGACTATATGGACTAGGCCATATATTTTGGCTCTTATGCCAAAACTTTAACTGTAAGAATAAATTTCAGTATTTCTATATGCTTCTGTCAGAATTAACTTCTGATTTCTGAAAAAGATGAGTTCATTTTCCAGGTCAGTTATGCATCCACTGTAGTCAGCCTCAGTGGTAAAACTGAATTCCCTTCATTCCTAAGGACAATATCCAGTGACCAATCTTGGGCCCGGGGTGTGGCACACCTCCTAAGCTACTTCAACTGGACATGGGTGGACATCGTGACTCAAGATGATGATTTTAGAATCCAGGGGAACTCCCTATTGATCACTGAGCTAGAGAAAATGGGAGCCTGTAAGGAATTCCTAATTACCATTCCCACCTCCAAGTCCTGGGAGAACATAGAATACAACAAGGAACTGCTAAGGACGTCAACTTCAAAGGTCATTGTGATGTTTCTTATCAGCATCTCCCCCCATTTCTATGAGAGACTCTCAGAGAGTGATATGAAGGGGAAGGTATGGATAAAAAGCACTGTCCAAGAAAATGAACTTAAACAGTCTAACCTGGGCATGTACCAGACCATCAGCATCTTTAGATCCAAGGTCATAATTCCAAGCTTCTCAGAATTCCTTGATCAAATGGATCCTTCCAGAACATGTTCATGAAGACATTTTGGGAAGAAAATTTTAGGTGTAAGTGGCCAGGTCAAGAGCTTGGTTCTTAAAAATAGCACAGATACTGGAGAGGTCAAATTTTGCACAAGAACAGAGCATCTACAAAGACAGTACATGAGTGCTTTGGTACAAACTTATAATACATACACTTCTGTCTACAGCATTGCCCATGCTCTTCAAGACCTTTATTCATGGGATGATGGAATGAGGGCCTTTAGAAACAGGGCATACTCAAAAGACAAAGACGTCCAAACCTGGCAGGTGAGAAACTAAATAGCCTTCAGAGAGATTATTCAATACAGCAGGTCCTTGAATACATGTTTTGTTACAACATTGATGAGATGCTATAGGAACTTAACTTTGTTTATATCAATTAGCCTATGGTAAAATTGGTTTCATTATACATCATTTTGCTTCAAGTCACAGAACCTATTGACAACGTTAAGTAAGGACTCCTTGTTGTAGTAGGAGGTATCTGTTCTTCCAGCATGCTCATTTGCTGTTCCCATCCCCTGTTTTAAATGAGCATGATTATGGAATTGCAATGGGAAAATTAACTTCATGTATTCAATTTCCAGGTTAGACAATAGCAAGTAAGCCATTCTCTCTTCTGGTCCACTCAAGTTCAACAATACACTATCTCTGGCTGATAGACATTAAATACTCTTTCCTGCTAGACAAGTCACTTGCTTGATAGTATCAGAGGTGAAAGGGGATAAAAATAGGAGAGTAATTCCATCACCCAGGACCAAGAAGTCCTCCTGACATGATCCGGCTTTCAATCTCCCCATAAGTTAGAGAACTTAGAATAGGCTAATGGTACATAAAATAGCTGGAACTTTTATTTTGAGAGCAAGGATTTTTGAAGTTGAAGAATTCAAATATTATTCTTTCTGTGGTATGTTAGTCCAGGTCCTTCAAGAAGCAGATGCCAAGATGAGATGAAACATGGAAGGATTTTATCAGGAGACATGCTTATGAGAAAGGAAATAGGGTGGGAGCTTGTAAAGTATAGGGCTGGGGTGCAGGGCAGCCATCAGCCTAAGATGCAAGTCTAATCTTAAGTGCAGGAGAGGGGTGTGAAGGTCAGTAGGAAGCATCCTAGTCTGCCCTGAAGTTTAAGGAAAGTTTAGCAAAGCCCTTGGGGAGTCTATGAGCCAATGTCAGCTTACAAAAGAGTCCCATACCTTCCAGAGATAGGTCTGCCTTAGTGTCCCCGTGCACTCAATCAGTTGCAGGGAGCAGCTTCTGGGAGGCATGGATTCTGCAGGAAGGTGAAGAGACAGGGCCCCAGTCAACTGTTCCTTGTAGCAAAAGGTTTATGAGGCACATCCTCATTGCCACTACATGAGGCTTAAGAGAATATCTTGATGGACATTTAAGAGTATTAAGATGGATTTGTATAAAAATATTACAGATAACATAGAAAAATACATAGGATAAGTGTCTATCAATTTAGGTCAGGCCATAGCCTATATTCAAAAGTGGATTTTCATTGATAAGAAAGCTTCATAGTACAGAATTATTGAACTCAGTCATGCAGCTCAATGTATTTCCTTAATAACACACTACAATTTAGCCAAACTGTGTTTTGGATCCAGGCATGTTTTCATTGTGGTTGATTTCATAAGTTTAAGACAAAACATTTTTGCTCTCTAATCCCAGAAAAGAGTGAGGGCACTTGGGCTATGAATGGTGAAAAAGAGGAACATATTCTTGCCATCCTGGCCCTTAGTAGCAAGTTACATACTAATTCTGCAGACCAAGAATCTAGTCTACCTGCACAGTCTGCTGATGGTTCTTTCTCCACGGTGGGAAGTATAGAAGCAGGAACACAGGATTTCCACCAGTTCACTGGTCGTGCCAGCAGCCTGACCACAGAGGTATATGCATGGTGGTCCTAGAAAAGAGGACTACTGGATGGAAAGATGCAGTATTTTCCTCTGGGCCTGCTCCCACAAACTTAGCTCAGAAACACGTAAGGGAATCTTATAGTCTCTAGTCCCCATCACACTTCCAACCTACAAGTGACCTTGACTTCCAGCTTGTCCTGTACAACTGTATCTGAAGGGAGAAGAGAATCAGGGGTCTCAGTATCACTGGTAAATCTCTTCTGCAGCAGCAAGTTGCAGGAGCAGGAGCTACAATGATGTGCTGGCACGAACCTCAGGTACCAATACTGTGAGCTGCACTCTGAATGCTTAGAGTGAAGGCCACTGTGGGAAACTACATCAAGCCTGGGGTTTGGAACGCTACTGAACATGGACTCCAAGTTTATCCTCAGCCACTTCAGGCTTGAAAATATACTGGTGGGTGCCAGAGTTTGGGGTCATCAGGGTATGCTCAAAATTCCGTAAGTTCCACTAAGAGCCAGAAAGCCAGTGCTCACAGTTGCATAGATGCTATAGGTGCTATAGCTCTAGTAGCACAGAGTCCAGGAGAAAACACATAGTGCACAGAGGCTGATGTTTGAGAATGGCTTTAGGGCAGGGATAAGCAAGAATTGTCCATTGTTCAGGAAGCGAATTTCTGAACAATCCTTATGGAAAAGCCTGGAGTTTGAAGGCTGGGATAGGTAGACACTCATGGTTGACTTGGTACATGAGCTGCAAAATGTGGAGTCAATGAGCGATCCAAGGGACAATCTGTGGGTAAAACCAAAGTAGTAATGTATTTAGAAAAACTGAAATGCCAGTGCAGAGGTACTAGGCATAAGGCAGAACACAGGAACCTGGAGAAAGTGATTCAGAATAGAGCCTGGGGAGAGATGTCTTGTGGTGCAGAGGTATGGAGACAAGCATTTTACAGAGTATGCAAGGGGACTACAAAGCATGCTTTGCCAGCATAAGGATGGAAGGACTGGTTAATTCCAGGGAGGGATCAGTCATGTATGTATGTATGTATCTATCTATTTTTTTAAAGCCTACAGCACCTGGTATTCCTAGGTGGTCTCCCTTCCAAGTACTAACCAGGGCTGACCCTGCTTAGCTTCTGAGATCAGACAAGATGAGGTGCGTTCAGGGTGGCATGGCCATAGACATTGAGATCAGTCATTTAAATCACAAGTTCAAGGGAGTGGAACTAAGGTAGGGCCAATATCCAAGTGTAAAGGGGAAAATCCAGTCTTCCCCTCCTGTGATTCTTTCTCCTGTTTGTCTCCCTTACTACTCAAACAAAACACTTCACTTCTGGTCATGAAATACGTGGAGTTTTTCCCCCACAACAAGCTGGGTGCCCTACAGTATAACTCAGTTCTAACACTATCTACTTAGAGATAGTCTCAGTTCCCACAGGTTAAGGGCTCAGTCCTAGAAGACTGCTCTCACTCCACTTCAGATGTCAATCACAAGTAGTAGGTCTCCACGTTACCCACAACTTCTGTCTGATTTGGCTACAAATTGGAAATTCTCATGACCTCTACCTTAGGTTTGATTAATTTGTTAGAACAGCTCACAAAACTCAAGGAAACACATATTTAGGATTACTATTTTATTAAAGGATATGATAAAGGATACAGATGAACAGCCAGATGAAGAGATACATAGGGTGAGGTCTGGGAGGGTCCAGAGGCTTCTGTCACTGGGGAGATGGGGTCTGCCACCCTCCTGGTGTGACTGTGTTCACCATCCTGGAAGCTCTCCAAACCACCTATTGGGATTTTATGAAGGTTTACCCATATAGGTATGATCAGTAATTAACCTCATTTCTAGCCCCTTTCTCCTCTCTGGAGACATGGGTAGTGGGGCTGAAAATCCCAAGCCTCTAATAATGCCTTGGTCTTTCTGGTGACCAGAAGCCCCCATCCAGGAGCACCTCCAAAGTCACCTCATAGGACAAAAGATGTTCCTAGTGCTCTTATCTCTTAGGAATTTATAAGGGTTTTAGGAGGCCTGTACCAGGGATGGGGTCAAGGACAAATATTAGAATAAGAGATGCTCCTAGTACTCTTATCACTTAGGAAATTACAAGGGTTTCAGGATCTCTTTACCAAGAAATGTGGGCAGAGACAATATTTTCTATTATCTCACACAAAGAGAGTCTAGTCTGAAGGCTCATAGACAGTTTGAATGATGCTTTTGTTAAAGTTTCACATAATGAAATAAAATTCATTCAGATTTTGCAGAAGAAATGTCAATGCCTAGGCCAACATAGACAGGAAGTACCTGGCATGAATCTGATAAGAGAGGACACCAGAAAACTTGGTTTAAAGTTAGGCACAATGATACGTGTGTTCTGCCTCATTATAGAGATGTGGTAGAGTATAAACAAGAAGCAGCAATGGATTCATAAGTACTAAGGTGAGAGACAGACAGGAAAACTGAGGTCCCAAGATTCAGCACCTAATGCTTTGCTCATTCCCAAACATATAGAAGAGATTATAACATCATACTTTCTTGTTCACTGCTGTTGTTCCTGTGGGCTGGCAAAGAGACTCTCATATAATGTTGAAAGAATGAAGGAAAGAAGCAAGCAAGCAAATAAGAGACATACTCTTTCCAGACTCTATTTGTTAGTTGAGAAGAAGCTCAAAATGCTATGAAAAGCTTTCAAAGGTCCAGGGACAGGCAGGGCCAATTGTGTCAGCAGTTTGTGATGTTAATAACAGCTGTGTGGAGCTTGCCCTGGGACCAACAGAAATGGGCATACATAAGTTTGGGAATTAGAAGAGAAGCCTGCCCCTTCCTTCACCACTTTTCACACTCCCTCACCTTCCACAGGCCTTTCCGATTTTAGTCTTTCATGAGGAATAAAACACTGGGCTATAGGTCAACACCCTAGTAACCACTGAGTTCACATTTCCTGCCAATAATTTATTCATTCATTTGTTAAGTTATGTATTGAATTCCAATCATAAATCTATAAAATAAGATAAGAAGGAGTAATAGGAACTCAGTGGTTTTGAGTAATGAAAGAAAACTGCAGTCGTGATGAATTACCCAGTCCCTGGTCCAAATAGTCCAATTCTCCTCCTCTTTTCCCTTCCCCCCACCCCATCCACCTGCATTCATCATGCATTGCATTGTCTCTCCCCAGCTCCTCCATTACCTCAGGAATGTGCATTTCCAGGCTCCCAGTGGAGAGAGAAGGCATCCTTCAAGGCCAATGGAGACTTTTCTGAAAGATACGACATTCTTAACTGGCAAGAGACCCCTAAAGGCAACTTCTACTCTGTGAAAATTGGATATATTGATCCCATAGTTCAAAGAACTGATGATCAACAAAAGCACCATCACCTGGAGGGGACGAGCATCACAGGCAGATGAGGGAGACTGCGATTTTAAACTAAGGCCAAAACAATTGTTCCTTTCACATTGGTGAGCAATATCAGACTGTAGAGTTTTAAGTGAGTTTTCTCCATTGCCTGGAGAAAGCAAGGAAATATAACAATACATTTCTCAAAATATGGAGAGACTATTTAAAACAATAAAAATTATTAGCCTTTGGAAAGTCCATTGTGCAAAGAAATAATGACACCAAAGGTGGAATGTGGAGAATACTTACTCAGGACATTGGAATATTATTATTTTGCCTTTTATTTACCAATCTCATGTGTGCAGATGGAGGAATTTTTCTTTTCAGATAGCTCATTTGTTTTGTCTGTAGGCACACGTATGTAGCTATACGAAAGCAAAAGAACAACAACAAAATATTTCACTGTCTCCCCTCTCAGTTCTCTTAGCTCTCATTCCCACAAGAATTTTTGATTTCCAAGTTTCTGTGGTGAAGGACTGAATAGATACATAAATAGCTTCCTTTCTTTCAAACTAACTTATACCACTTCTTTCTACAGTGGAGCTTCTAATTCTCCTATTCAGGAAAAGGGAGAATCTAGGGATCTATGTATATGCTATTCCTCCCCTACCCCCAGGTTCTCCTCTCTGTCTGCAGTGAGAGTTGCCCCCCAGGGTCCTACCAGATTCCTGGCCCTGAGTTGCCCCACACTGCTTCTTCGGTGGCAGACTCTGCCCTGAAGGGCAGTCTTCGGATAGCAGAGGTAAGAGTACATAAAAAACCAAGCTATGACTTCTCTCTACATGGACTCAGATTCTGTCTTCTAAGTTCTGTTGGATTTATGATATTTGCTAAATTATTATTCACATCACAGGATTTCAGAAGAATCTGAATCCTGTCTTAAAATATAAAAGAAATCTATATCCATGACAGATACCATAAAAATACTTAATACATTTTAAAAAAAACAAAAAACCTGTGATCTGAAAAAGTGGCTTTTCTTAACAAATCTATTATACTGTCAAATGTGGAATCAAATGTTTTTGGTGCTTAGTGTAAATTAATTTTGTGAGTATCCATGTAAGTGCAATATACTCCCAGGATTCGAAACCGGAAAGGGTAAACTAGAGGCTCAATTCCTTTACTAGTTGTTGTTATTAATGGTCACCAGAATCTTTGGTAATTGAGAATGCTATGTTTGTAGGCTCACTGGCTTAACAAAAACTCATATTTCCAGATTCAAGTGCAAATCACAATATCCTCCCCTCCCTCATTAATTTATATCTTTTGCTCTAAAATTTCTTATAAGACTGGTTCAAATTATGCTGGAGGCATTTAATTCTTCAAGACCATATTGCATTTCCAATATAAGGCTATGAAAACTTTCTTTTAATTTCTACTGCTTCTTCAGAACTTTCCACCTGTGACCTTTCAGTGAAATACTCTAATGACAAGTTAAAATTCTCTTCTGTCCTTGTGGTGTTCTCTGGTACCAATAAGACTTGTTGTGTAACAAACAGCCCCAGATATCATGCTTTAAAACAATAATCATAAGTCCACAGGCAAATTAGGTGATTTCGTTGATCTAGAGTGGATTCAGTTGATTGCATTTGGCCCTGTTCATGTGTTTACAATCAGCTGGATTAGCTAGGGGCTGGTTCATCTAATATGGCTTCAGCTGGGATAAATTGGCTCTCCTTCATGTATCTTTTATATCTCTTCAGCAGGCTAGCTCAAGCTTCTTGTTAGATGGTGGCAGGGTTTTAAGAAAGAGTTATCCAAGACATGTTCTTACATGAAGGCAGAGAAGCTAGAAAGGAAGCAAAAGTATGCAAGTGCTTTTCATGATTCTGCTTATATCATGTGTGCAAACATCCCGATGGCCAAAACCATGGCTAGGCCCAGAATTAGAGCAGGAAATAACTAAGAATTAACAAAGCAAAGGGTATAAATACAGGCAGGCCATTAATTGGAGTCATTAATACAATCAACCACTCTTCCCAAAGAATAGAACTGGCTTCAGATAGCATAGAGTTTTGATTGACAAGTCCCAGCTATTGCTAATAGTCCCAGGGAAGCAGTCTGGGTCCAGTGAATCCTGTCTCAATGGAGGGCAGTAGTCAGTCTTTCTAGGAGACTCTGGTTTATTAAGAAAGAGAGTTTTTGTTTAGGGTCAGTTGAAAATCAGTTTCTAGCATGGATTTATGAGGGATTTTTTTTCAGTCTTCTGCATACTACCAAACTCTCATAATGCTTCATTTATTTAGTTGCTGCTCAGAGCACCCTACCTATGACTCCAAAAAGATTATGACACTCATCTCAGAGTATTTTCTGCAGCACTCAGCTAACTCTGAGGTTCTATGCTCGGCATCGCTATCAGTTATGCAAGCTAATTACTATGACTTGCACCCTGTTCCACCAACATGGCAGTCATGTGGAGGAAGCCCACATGAATCACTTAAGAGCTTATAAATTAATGTGAAATCCTGCTGAGTCCTGCAGCTTAATTTACAAATCTTAGCTGGAAAGTCCAGAATGTGACCCAGATTACAGGGGACTCCTTTATATCTGGAGAACTGGTTAAATTTTCCTTGGATGTCATTTATGTGGAACATAACAGCTAAAAACTGTCCTTCCTTCTATGATTTCCATGACAAATGTCCTCATGCTTCTCTCTGCCTCTTTCAGAATCAATATGTGTTTTCTTGAATTTTCTCTATTAAACTCCCGTGGCACTCAGGACTTCAACTTCTCCGCCACTCAAAAAAAAAAATACAGTCTCACCTAATTCTTTGTAAATTCAAAAACTGTTGAAAATTTGGAGTTTTGTGGAAAGAGATAACATTGCACTCTGCAATTTCACTGTCTCCCCGCTTACATGCTGCCATTTTCCAGAATGCACATTCTCTTCATGATATCCTCTCCATATCTTGTAGACCCTTGAAAAATGCTGTCCAGTCCCACTCTCTGTTGGATTTATATGTAGAAATTATGTCTGGTAGGCCTGGCTTCCATAGAACATATTTCTCAGAATATTGGAACATAAAATGTTCTCAGTCTTATGCAAATATATATTTATAGCAATATATGTAAGTATATGACCTGTGTGTATACATGTGTGTGTTTATAAGTTTCCTCAAATCAGATAGTATATGTTTGTATATAGGCAGGTTATGAATAAATAAAAACAATCAATAAAATATATCCATAGAATAAGACTTTTGAGGAATATGCCCATTCTATGTCCTCACCCACTCCTCCAGAACAGTTCTCACACTTCACAGGTTATCCCCTAAGTCCCATTTGTATTATACAACCTTCCACCACCATGGTTCCTTCCCCATCAAACTCCTGATTTGGGATACGGTTTCACCCCCAATAGGGGCAGATCACTGTTTCTCATCTTCCTCAGCTCTGTGTTGCAGAAGATCTATTCAGGGTAGGCACTGCCAATAGGACTGTGGCTTTGTTTTTCCCACACAGCCCAGCCATTCTAGGCATGGCACTTGGGACACTGGGGCCTTAATGTTCTCAAATTCCCTTGCTCCAGCTCATTTGTAGAGTGGAGATGCTACTCCAACAGAAACAAGCCAAGAAGGCCAGGGATCAGTGCCCTCAGAGTGCAAGAGAGCTACTCCAAGAGAAATGGGCTGCTGTCCCTGCCTCTGACTCTTGTGCAGTGGCACAAAGGTCTGACCCAGTCCAGAGACTGAAGGAACAAGATATATAAGGCAGTTTCTCTGGAATGGAGGCTCTAACTCCATTTTGAAATGGCATTTTAAACAAAAGTCAGGCTTAGAAGTAAAATCACACATGTCCCTAGTAGTCTGGAAGACCATGTACATGCCCAAGGCTGTGCCCTTTCAGGAAGATCTGTGAGTATAGCAAAATATTTTTTTCAATGGCAGTCATTTCTTAATCTTTTGGCCTTACTATATCTAAATTATAATAGAATATTAAAACACATGATAGCTTTGATGAGAAGGTAATGTTTAAGCTACAATCTTTATTATCATCAATGGGAGATGCTAAATTAAGAAGAGGTAAGAATGTATGTACAAAAGAGAACAGAATATGTGAAGGCCCAGAACCAAGAAGGCACATTACTTTAAGAATGGGCAGCGTGACTGGCAACAATGTGGGTGGGCCTAGAGGGTATTAATGAAATAAGTCAGACTGAGAAAGACAAATGCCTTATGATTTCATTTATATGCGAAATCTAAAAAACAAAATAAATGAACAAACAAAACAGGAACAAGGGGATAGGGGGATGGATAAAAAAGGGGAAGGGATTAAGATGTGCAAATTGCCAGTTACAAAAACAGTCACGGGAATGTAAAGTACAGTATAGGGACTATAGTCAATATTGTAGTAACTAATTATGGTGTCAGATGGGCACTAGACTTATTGGGATGATCACTATGTTGTATACCTGAAATAATATTATATGTCAACTGTAATTGAAAAATAAAAAATTATTTTAAAAAAAGAATGGGCAGTGTGGCTAAAGTCTTAAAAGCAGTGAAATTAAGACAAGCAGTGTATGAATGAAGCAGAACCCAAGGAGTGTAGGGCATCGAAAGTTACATTACCTTTTCTCTTAAGAGCCATAGGAAGTTATTGAAGAATATAGGACATGTGTGTTTAGATGATCAACTGTAATATATATTCCCCATTGTGATTAAGCTTGTCCGAATTATTGTTACTTGTAGTTAAAAGAATGTTGCCAAATATAATGATTGTTGCACAGATTAACCCATAAAATGACTAATTCAATGTACTTAACCATTAATAATCACCTTTTCATTTATAGGAAAGAAATTTACATTTAAGATTTTTAGCATAGTAATTCCCATGCAGCAAAGAATTGTAGTTTGTAGACTAAAAGAAATGTATTGCTATAATCATTATGTTGGCTTGGGGAGAAGTAATGTAGACTACAAGAGATAAAGTAATTTTTCATTTGTTTACTTAGACTCCAAACAGTGTGTCAAGTGTCCAGAAGATCATTTTCCAAACAAGGAGAGAAGCCACTGCCTCCCCAAAACAGAAATATTTCTATCATTTGAAGAATCTTTGGGAATGTCTCTGGCCTGTGTGAGCATTTCCTTTTCCATCTTCACAGCTCTAGTTCTTATATTCTTTGTAAAACATCAAGACTCTCCTATCATCAAAGCCAATAATAGCGCTCTCACCTATACCCACCTCATCTCTCTCCTCTTCTACTTTTCCTGTTCTTTGCTTTTATTGCTTGACCTATGGAAGCCTCTTGCCTCCTTCAACAAACAGGTTTTGGAGTTATATTTACTGTGGTTCTTTCCTCTGTTTTGGCCAAAACCACCACTCTAGCCTTGGCATTTAGAGCCAAGAAGCTTGGGAGTAGAATAAGGAAGAGCATGGGACCCACAACCTTTAAACCATTGTTCGTGTCTGCTCACTGATCCAAGCAACAATCTGTGGGATTTGGCTGGAGACTTCTCCCCCATTTCTAAACAAGGACTCACATTCTGAGCCTGGTTTCGTTGTCATTGAATGTAACGAGGGTTCCATCACTGCTTACTACTGTGTCTTGGGCTATGTGAACTTCCTGGTACTTGTGAATTTCACTGTGGCATTTTTGGCCAGGAGCCTACCTGACACTTTCAATGAAGCTCTAAGATCACTGCACTCAGTATGCTGGTGTTTTGCAGTGTCTGGATTTCTTTTCTTCCCACTTACCATGGCACCAAGGGGAAGACCACAGTGGCTGTGGAGATCTCTATTTTAGCCTCAAGTGCTGCATTATTCACCTTCGTGTTTATTCCCAAGTGTTATATCATTCTGCTGAGGCCTGAAAAGAATATTCAGAGATATTTAAAGAAATGACTGTGGTATTTAAAAACTAGAGAATTTAAAAACTTGTCTCAGCAATTAGATGACATTAAGAAAATAGGTGAGAAATATCAAATGCACAGACTATTTCTCATACAGATAGTCTTCCAACATAGAGCACATTAAGTTCTGAGTTAATATTGAAAATATTTACCAGTGTATGTCATAGGCACCACCCCATATGAACAGATCCTGCTTAATGAGAATAGATAGTGCCAGGAACACTGAAGTGGTGCATACTAGTTGAAAAGCAGCCCTACTTCTACTAAATTTATGGTAGAAAAGGTAATTGCAGAGGGCTTGTGAGCTGACAGAGTTTTATGTGACATGGGTTGAAAAGTAAGGTATTGATTGGGTAGGAACAGAAGGCCATAGTGATTGAAATAGTATTGAAAAACTAAAGCCTTTCTCCAGAGTGCTATCCCTATTTCTGGCCTCCACCTTCTGTGAGAATAAGAATACAATCATGTGGAAGTTGATACATCTAAAAAAAATTGCCCAATTCCCAAAGGATGGAGAGATCGAGGAAAAGGGATGAATGGCATGTCACAAAAGTTCAGTACATCTTTCTGATTTTATTCATTTGAATAGAATGTGTCATGAGTAATACTATCATAATTTAGAAGAACCAGAAGATCCAAATTAATGGAGCAAGTGACATGAAATTCTTAAAATCTATTCTGCTTGTTTTCAAATTCAGCAGATACCTTTGCATTAGACCATGCAGTTAAACACAAACAATCAAATCATTAACTTTTTCTTAAATTAACTGTATCCTAACCCTCTTGGAGATGATCCCATTTCTTTTCAATGCTAATTGGCATTCCTATGCTTCTGATCTCATCCACTCAAACATCTTGAGAAACTCTGAGTCACCAATATCATATTTCTAAATTTAAAAAGCACATGTTAATTTCCTTAACTCCATTAACACGAATTTTAAAAACTTAGATGAAATGTATAATTTTCTATACAAATATGATTTACCAAAAGTGGCCACAGTAAAGAAAGTCTAAACAGAGCAATTTCCTTGGAGAAGAAATAAAGAATGCTGGAAAAAAAAAAATCTAGATTCAAATGCTTTCAGCGCAAAATTCTAAAATTTGTAAAGATTTGATCATCCCAATATTTCTTAAACTTAATAATGGGGGATAAAAAGAAAGTTTCATATTTTAAACAACTATAAAATTGAATAAAAATAGAACTATACATCATTTTAAGTTATGAATATCAATGTACAAGTATTAAAAACATATTAGCCAACAGATTTCAACATCGCATTTAAAAATACATCATGATCGAATGGAATTTATTCCAGAGCTCCAAGAATAGTTCAATATTAGCAAATCTATTAATATGTCTAAGGAGAAAAAAATGATTACTTCTATAGATATTAAAATGGCATTTATAAAAATCAACACCTATTATTGATTTTTTACAAAGCTCATTAAATGGGCATTGATAGATACTTCTTTAACATAGCAAGAAAGAAAGAAAGAAAGAAAGAAAGAAAGAAAGAAAGAAAGAAAGGAAAGAAAGAGAAAGAAAGAAAGAAAGAAAGAAAGAAAGAAAAAGAAAAAACTCACACACAGCATTTCAAAGCCACCATTTTATTTAAAGGGAAGCTACTAGTAGCAAGTCTACTAAAGTTGAACACAATGCAGGATGATGATTATTGTCATGATCCTTTAATATTACATAGGAGTTATTATATAATACAGTTAGATAGGAAAAGGCAACTAGAAGCCTAAAATTCTAAAAGGAAAAAGAAAACTGGATCTATTATGTACACAGAAAACTCAAGAGAATTTAAAGAAAAAGTCCAAAACAAAAGAACTCAGTAATGTAGCAAGTTATAAAATTAACATACAAAAATCAATAACCTTCATATATACAAGATTCTTATTTGAAAATTTATAAATGAGAAGACTTCATTTATAATAGCAACAAAAATGATAAAATTCTAGGAAATAATTTATCAAGAAATGTGAAAAAATTTTATGAGGCAAAATTTAAAACACTCCTCAATGAAAAAAGTACACTTAAACAAATGAAAAGATATTTATTCTTAGATATTTATTCTAAGTGTCATAAAGGTGTCAATTATCCCTGTTAATTTATAATTTTAGCATGATACCAATACAAGTACTTTTCTGCAGCTGTATTTATTAATTCTAAAGGTCATGTGGAAAAACAAGCAAACAATAACAATAATAAAAATGCTGAAAAAGAGCAAATAAATTTTTCTACCATTTATAGAAACATACTATAAAGTCTTTTTAATTAAAACTGTGATATTGGCATATGAAGAGATAGAATGTCAAATGGAACAGAATGGAAAGTCCAGATATGGGTACAAGAATGTGTGAAGATTTAGTGTATGATAAAAAAGGCATCTTGTCTGTGGCCATGCCACCCCGAACAAGCCCGATCCCATCTGATCTTGGAAGCTAAGCAGGGGCGGGCCTGCTTAGTATGTGGA